>NC_046163.1:8232572-8300072 GCF_011064425.1 Rattus rattus | reverse complement strand
AGAAACAAAGCAGATGACATCTGGTACCCACATTTGTCCTACACACACACACACACACACACACACACACACACACACACACACACACACACAACTACACAACTTGAATATGGCCAGCATCCTTCTAACTTTCCTCTGTGACAGCTTTCGCTTGTCCTTGCACTGTTCCTGGTTTTACTAGCCAGCTGTGGAGCTGTAGCAGACAGCCTATGGAGGACTTGTTGACACATGAGCCACCGTGGTCTGCTTCCAGCCTCCCCAGCCCCTACCGGAGCAGTGCAATGGAGTTGGTGGGCTTTGCTACTGGGGAGACTGTAGCAGTGCAAGTAGATTAAGGGACCTCATGAGCCATCTAGCATCTGCATCTGCACTAGGCAAAAAAAGAAACCAATTTGACAACCTCCTGCCCTCCTCTAAGCTGAAAGCGGGGTCATGGTAAAGGGTTTCTTGTTCTTGCAAACTCGCTAGCAACTCCCCAGAGCCCTTCAAGAGACATCTGGTAGATGCTGAAAGCCCTGAAACAGTGTTGGAGACCAGGAAGCCATGCTAACTAGGTGGCTCAGTGGGGATGTGAGCGAGCATTGGGTGGAGCTGGGCAGAGCAGTGCAAGCATTTGTCATGCCAGAATCCCCATCCATGGCTTCTTCCTTTACACCTTCAAGGCATTATTAGCACCACAGTTTGAGATACCTTTATATCAATTCCATGGTTCTAGTATGTATCTAATGGGACTGTGAAATGTCATAGTCTCCTGTTGATAGGTAAGAAATGAGTCATTGAGTTACAAAGACTGGAGTTATCACCCTTTTCAATGCACCTGTCAGCCACTCTGTGTGTGTGTGTGTGTGCGTGTGTGTGTGCGTGTGTGTGTGCGTGTGTGTGTGTGCGCATGCACTCACGTGAATGCGCATGCATTCACGCACTTGTACATGCTTATGTGCATACACACTGTATTTGCACATGTGTGTAAGTGTGCACATAGCTCTGTGTGTGGAGGGAAATAGGACCTAGCATGTCCTGCTCTGTCATTGCCCGCCTTACTTCCTTGATACAAGTTCCCTTCCAAAACCTAGGCCTCAGCTTGCGGCCAGGAAGCCCCAGCATCCTCCTGTCTCTGTTCCCCAGCCTCCAGTGCTGTGCATAGTTGCATTTGGGGCTTGACATGGGAGTTTGGACTCGAGTGCTCACGCTTGTGCAGCAAGCATTCTACCCCACAGAGCCATCTCACTAGAGCATTGTTTTTATTTTAAGTGGCAGGCCATGAGGTGCCACACCAATGAGGAGGAATGCCCAGGGCAGGGTCTGTCCATGCCTGCAGCAGAGAACAGGAATTTTGTTAAGTAGTGAGGTGTATAGCACCCACGGCAGCCCGACACCCAGAACACCAAGTTTGCCAATGAAATTGATGCCATTTTCCATACCGTTCTTATTCCTGGGCCATATGAGGAATTAGCTGAGGAACCTCTGGTCCTCCAGTTCTCAGTTTCACCTCTCCCCCAGCCCTGGAGAGCTCGGTGTTGCTTACGTTGAATTGACTTCCCAAAGCTCTTAACATCTCACCCCCTCTCATCCCTCAAGCTATAGCCAGAAATAGCCTGGGAGCTCTGACAGCCATCCCCTCCTTCGCTCACCACTCACCGGCTCGCTCACCACTCGCCGGCTCGCTCACCACTCGCCGGCTCGCCCGTCCCTCTGCTTCACACCCCCATGCCTCCAGATGAGGTTTGGTAGGTTTCCACTTTAATCAGCTAGATTAGTTGTTTTTAATGAGAATTTAAACTAAGCTAGAGACTCAGAAGCAGTAGGAAGGCGGCAGGTTGCTCATCTGAGGCCTCACAGGAGCATCTCGTGCTGCGGCTGTGAGGCGGGGATGGAAGTATGCGTCCACAGATGCTCAGTGAGCGTCCTCTCTGCTGCTCTCAAATCAGGAGGCAATAGGGTGTTGAGGAGTATGTTGTTTTCACTGCCCTTGGCCTCCTGCAGTCGGAGAAGGGAAGGTTTTGGTGAGTGATCTTATCACACACACACACACCCCTACTTATGCCAGAAAGGGAACCCACTACCAGACTAAAGTAACGATTGCACAAAAAGACAGCTTGGTAAACCAATGAGTCTCCATTGGGGTCACCACAGAGGAATGGGTAAGGAGTTACTTACAGCAGCAGGGAATACTCAACAGCGGCCACATCCCAGAAAAGCCCATCCCAGCATGGGCGACAGCTTAGTAAAGCAGCCGTCCTTGTGGGCAGCTCCGCAGTCTGGAGAACTCTGCTCTGCAGCCGGACTGCTCGGTCTCTGCCCCAGTCATTGTTTTTTGCAGAGGGACCCTCCCGAATCTTGCGAGTGAGAGACATGGGGAGTCTGTTTATCTCCTGCGTCTCAGGAGCATGGTTGTGGTGATCTATGCTTGTAATCCCAGCCCTGGAGAGGTGGGACAGGGGGGCCTCCCTGAAACCTAGCCAAATCAGCAAATTCTCAGAAACCAGGTAGATGGCATCTGAGGAACCACATGCAAGGTTGCCCTCCACCTCCCACCTGTATGCATAGGCGCACACCATACTCCCATGTGTATGCATAGGCGAGCATGCATACATTTAGTATTGCCTTAGCCAATTCTTTGTTGTTATAACAAAATATTTGGGGCTGGGAAGTCTGGATACATGGTTATCATCTGCTCAGGGGCTGCCCAGGGTCTCTAGCTACATAGTAACAAGGTTGGGGGCTGCATGCAGCCAAACAGAACAAGCGTGCTAGCTAAGGTTTTTTTTTTTTTTTTTTGACCCTTTTCTAAAGCCCATTATGAGGGTCACCCCCAACCCCTCAGACTTCATCTAATCCTAATTACTTCCCAAAGGTCCACCTCCAGATACCACCAATATGTGAATTTCCAAAGCATGAACTGTTGGTAGACCTATTAAATCATAGCGGACATCCAAATGCTACCCAGACTTACAGATGTTACAATCTGGCGGTGTTTTAATGTAGCAATTATGCGTCACAGTTATTACTCAGGCTGCATTTGCTCCTGCAAACCATCACTCCTCGGTAACCCCATCTGGAAGTTAATTTATATCCTCCTCATGCGAACTTATGGACTTGAACTACAAACACCCACATGTATAAAAACTACCCATATGCCATTGCTTCCCATGGCTATTTTTTTTTCCAAATGGAGCATTGAGGCATAGTAGTTACTTTGTAGCGAAGGTTGACACTGGTCCTGTCCTTGATAACTCGGAACTTCTGAGCCACGGGGAGGTCTTTGAAGGTGCTGATCGCAGTGGTTCAGTCAGCAATGAACTTTGCCTTACAAGCAGATTCCCAGAGCCCATGTTAAAAACCTCTGTACCGCAGCACACAATGGTAATCCCAGGACAGAGGAGAGAGAGCTAGGAGGGGGGTCCTGAGGTTTGTTGACCACTTAGCGCAATCAGTGAGTACCAGTTAACGATATACCCTGCCTCAGAAACTGAGGTGGACAGCACCATATTTGTGTATGTGAACGTACACACAAACACACTGCTGAGGACATTAATTCCAGCAGAATTCGGCTGAGCAAGGATCAGAGCTTTGAAGCAGGACCCGGGGTGGGGAGCAGCCGTGGGCTCAGGCATCTGTCCCTAATCCCTCCCTCAGTCCAGCTGCTGACTAGGGCACAGTTTGAGTTTAGGAAGTTTACTGGCTAATGGGTCCCAGGTGAGCCTGACTGAGGTTCACAGGAGATTGGTGCCAGCCACTGAGGTCAGAAGTAGATGAGGGCACCTGGTGAAGAAAGGCGACTCCCCCCTTTAAACCTGTTGAGCTCAAAGAAAGCCCAAAAGTGGCTGATAGCAAACCTCGAGAGACGAGTGGCTGCTCCAAGTTCAGGCCTGAGATTTGAACCCAGCATATTTCCTTAGGCTCCTGTATCCACGAGTGGGTTTTCATCTGGGGAACTACGGTGGTGTGGATTTCCCTTTAGCCCATAGGTTCACTTGGTCTCCAGCTGTGGCATCCTGGTTAATGTATGGACCCTTTAGTATTCGGAGCCTTGCTGGAGGAAGTGTGTGTGTCACGGGGAGTGTGCACTGAGGGCTTACAACCCAGCCCAGTGTGCTGTTCTCTCTGATTCCTGACTGACTGGAGGCAGTGTGCCCAGCTGCCTCCCACTCCATCCAGCCTGCCCTCCCCACCGGGACAGACTATATGCCCTCACATTACGAGTCAGAATCAGCTCTTCTTTGCTTAAGTTGCTTTCTGTCTGGTCTTTAGTCTCAGCGGGGAGCTGTCTGAGAGCCTCTGGAGCAGCTCCATTTGGAATAGAAACACGGTTCCATCTCCCAGATCTCTACAAAACTACCACAAGACTGTCTGTGATGAGATCTCAATTCCTGTAGTCCTAATTGCTTCCAAAAGTCTACCTTCAAATACCATTACCATGCGGCTTTCCAAAGCAATTGGTGGATAGACTAACTACACTCACTAGCTGACATTCCCAAATGACGGGAGATGCTTATCTGTGACTAGGTTGTAGGAGATCGAGGTAGGGTTTTCTGTCCTCTCAAAGTTCTGCTTGGGACATATAACCCCCCCCCCTTCTGATCACTGGCCGATGTCTCTTCAATCAAGAGTCTAAATTCTCTCTGAGGGGAATCTCTTCTCAGACGTCACCACACCCAAGCACCCTCTGGGATTTGTTGAGCCTTTCTGTAGATTTCCCCCTGGCCTAAGCCTTCCTGCTTAGATTACTTCAAAGAGCCCCCTGCCTTTCCTAGATGTGATCGTTGCACACGTGTGACCCCCTAGATCCTTCCTTTCCCAGGCCCTTGTCTGGGATCCTAATCTTGAATCTGTCTGCCGTGAGGGGCTTTAGACTCAAATGAAACCACATGTGCGGTTTGCTGCTGTGGCTTGCTGCAGCGGCTGGGGCCTCCCTGTCAACAGCTGGTTGTAAGCAGGAAAGCCTCTTTTTGCATTAGGGACAGATGACCGCATCCACTCCCAGCCCCCACTTCAAAGCCAACAAACTGTCCTGAGAGGCGACTCAAGTGAAAATGTGGGGTGGATCTGAGAAGAGTTGGGGTGTCCAGCACCACTCCTGTTACGGGTATCTAGAGACTTGGGAGTGTGGAATGGCGTGACTACAGCTTGGACACTGGTTTCTTCCCATTGCTTTGCCTTGGTTTTGTTTGTTTATTTCTAGGTAGTGTCTTATGTGTTATGAAATATAATACATTGGGGGGTACCTGGCAGGCCCACACCAAGGTGTCCCCCTAAGAAATCCTAACATTCAACAGACCCAGTATAAAGGGGAATTTGGGGATGGAGGGGCTGACGGCCTGGAGAAGGGGTAGAGGCAGACAGGAGCAGAGCCACAAGGGTAAAGAAGGGGGAACAGAGAAGGACAGACAAAAGGAAACGAGAGAGAGACCAGCTGGGACCACGTGGGAATGGGGAGCAAGCAGGGCTCTATAAGCCACCTGTACCTGGCAGCAGGTAATAACGTAAGCTGTTGCTAGGTCCCGAGAGGAGCTTAGCAGAATTGTTTGCAAGCCGACATTGCGTGGCCCAGATGCACTGACTAGAGGAACTTAGGGCTTTGTGCATGCTAAGCGTGTATTCTAAGACTAAGCCGCACCCCAACCCCGACTCCCTTTTTCTCACACTAATCCTCCTTCCTATCCCGTTGTTGCCCTCCTCTTCCTCCCTCTCCTATTCTTCCTCTTTCTTGAACTTTTCTTCCTCCTCCTTCCTCTTCTTCACTCTCTCCTCCCCTTCCTTCTGCCTCACCTCCACATTCTCCATCTCTGTTTCTCCTGCTCTCTCATTCACCCTGTTTCCTGTGCTGACTCCAACACCGAGTGACCTTTGACCCTTCAGCCCTCTGTATTGCATATCCGGATGTTGGAGAGAATCTAGCAGGCCCTCTGGGACTTCTAGCTTCCCCGGGACTGGGTCTCCTCTAGGCAGACCACACTAGGCTGGCCAGTTGGGAAATCTGTCTGCAAGGTTAAGGAGCCTCTTGCCTGCTTCCAAAGGAGTGGGGATGAGGTTCTGAGAACACAGGGGTTGGGTAGAATTTACTAGATGCCCAGCATGGGAACCCATACCCCAGCACCCTTCCAGTTAACTTACAGGAGGTACATGATCCTAAACAGGGCTCAGACGTGAAGTAAGAAGTCGGGGCTTATAAACGGTTGCAGTCTTGCTAGGTCAGGGGACCACATCCTGAAATCAGAAGGTCAGCAGCATGCAGCCACACATACCAGACATGTTGTGGGACTGAGCCTGCGTGCGTTTCAGGCCATTTGCTTTATTGTCAGCTGGCCCGCAGTCAGAAGGTTGTTTACTACTGGTTGTTACTCTAATGTATAAAATAGGTAATTTTAACTTGAATTTAGCTTTGGAAAGGTTTCCTCCAATGTCAGAGTATTGTAGGATCGTCACAGGACAAGGATGGCTCACAGAGAGGCTTAGACCAGCTTCATTTGGGTTCAAGTCCACTTCTTCACGTTCTGGGCTGCTAGGGTCCTCTCCCTTCCCCCTCCTCCCTCTCTCCCTCCCCCTCCCCCATAACCCCCATCCCCAACCCCCTTCCCTCCCTCCCCCCTTCCCTCCCCTCAAGCTCCTTAGAAGTCTTTGGTCACAAACTGGCTATTATTAGATTTACCCAGTGTAGGGGGAAAAGAAAAGACACTCAGAATGGGAAATTGTGTGCCCTAACAGAGCTTGAATCCTTCAAATTCAAAAGGAAGCAGGGGAGGGACAGGCCACACACAATCCACTCGTGCTGCTTAGTCACACACAAACGCCAAAGGGAAGTGAGAGGGACCTTGTTTCCTTGCCACAGGTGGTTTCAATTTTGGACCCTGAAAACCTGTGCCTGCAGATGCTGGACCTGTGGTTCTGCCCCTGATTCAAAAAACAAAAAAGGCTGAGTGCCCTCCACTGGTTCAGAGCACCTCAGAGTTCCCACTGGACCCCTCTGTCTCCATCAGTCCATCCTCTTCCCCAATGTCAGAGGGAACCGGGCTGCGGCTCTGACAGCATGGGTTCATCATCCCTTGAACTACTGGCAAACGGGACGTTCATATTCCCTGGAGATAAACGTTCCAGGCCAGCTGACCGCCTTCTCCAAGCCTTCATCCCTGCCCCACCACACACACTTCCTTCCCAAAAAACAGAGTGAGCCAAAACCGCAGTGCACTGGGTCTAGTAATTCCCAAAATCAGGATGATGCTTCCAGACACTTGGCCATGACTGCAGTTACTCTGTAACATTTTACCATATGTGTGAATACAGTCAAATAATAATAGTAATATAAATACATAAACATGGTAGTGTACTCACACGCACACACACATACACACACACATGCACACAGCACACATGGTTCTGGTTGCAGACTTATTCAGTGGAAATATGACTATTTCTGCTCTCAGGATCCAGACAGATTACTATTTTCACATGTGTTTGTGTCTCTGCGGTATGCATGCGTGTGTGTGTGTGGGTTTGCATGTGTGGGAGCACACATGTCAGTATCCTCACATATATGCATGTGTATGTGGGCACCTATGAAGGCCAAAGGCTGGCATCCGTGTCTTTCTTGATCCTTGTTCACAGAGTCTCTCACTTGAACCCAGAGATCATGGATTTGCCTCATCTGCTTACTGAGGGGATCCGAGGTCTCTGACTCCCCAGCACCAAGATTGCAGGCAGGCCACCGTGCTCACCTACAGAGCCATGTCTCCATCCCTAGGCCAGACTGCTCTTAAGATAAACCTCAATATTGTGTCACACAGCCAAGATCTCAGCACTAACCCTTCTCAACTCTGTGCCCTGCAGCTCTTACACGAGGTCTGGCCTACCGAGCCGGTCACTTTACTAATGCACTCTCTGCTACTCTCCCCTCTCTAGAATAAGAAAATCTACTTGGACATCATTCACACGTACATGGAAGTGCACGCCACCGTTTACGGCTCCAGTACCAAGAACATTCCCAGTTACGTGAAAAACCATGGCATTCTCAGCGGGCGTGACCTACAGTTTCTTCTCCGGGAAACCAAGGTAACCTCCCAGCAGACTCACAACAAGTCGCAGGATTTATGGGGGTGTTTCCCCCGGCATTGAAAATGGGGTCAGAGTCTTCGTGCTTTAGTTTCAAGGTACAATAGAACTTTTAGGCAATAGGTTAGGGCTATAACTCAGTGCTTGCCCAGAAACACAAGCACACACGTACACACATACACAACCAGATGTGGGTTATGCTGTAGTGTCTCAAGTCTTACTATTATTATTTGTTAAAATAATTCAGGTAGTGACTCCATAGAGACATTAGCTTGGGTTGGCCTAGCTATAAGGTTTCCTGGGCATTTGTAAACACTTTACAGTTAAAGACCTTTACGTGTGGTTTTGTGTTTCAAACGTATGTTATTGGTTCTAAAGGAGAATGGTCCAGGTTGGACATGACGGAACATGTCTGTAATCTCCGTACCTGGGACTGAGAGGCAAGGATCAGGAGTTCCCTCACATATGTAGGGAGTCTGTTGCACGCCTAGGAATATGAGACCCTGTCTAAGCTTTAAGCAATAACCAGGCTGTTCTCCAGCAGCTACTCGAAAAAAAAAAGTTAATAAATTATAAATTGTGGCTGCTGTGAGTTCATTGATTTTGTTCAAAATGTTTTTGCAATTAAAAGATATAGTTTATAGTTTATATACATATATACATGCATACAGACATACATACATACATAAATTAATGGTAGCATTTGCCTGACATGTGCAAGGCTTTGGGTTCTATCCCCTGAACCCCAAGAAATCAAATTTAACAACCCTGATTATGGAGGACTTGTTTTGTGCTAAGTGACAAGTGAGGAGCTGTGAGTGGGAAGGGAAGGTCAGGGATGACCTTGCTCCAGGGATGGCCTCTGATAGGGTGGCAGACATCACAGGTGCCACTGTGGCTCAAGGAACCAGGGCCCTGACGTGCCGTCCACACACCCTTCCTCCTCACACCCTTCCTCAGATGCGGACAAAGTGCTGCTAACCCAAGAGCCCTGCAGATGGTTGTGGACGACCTGCGAGGTGGCCACGGTGTGAAACCACCTGCCCTATGGGCCGCAAGGATCCAGATTCAGGGAGCCAAGGGGCCAGTGGCATATTCGGGAAAGAAAGAAATCCAATTTACCTGAATTTGGTATTAGAATATGACGTTCGATAAGGAGATGGGGTCTGACTGTAACAGGTGTGGGTAGGGTCAAACCTCTATGACATGGGTGGTTAGACGAGCCCTGAGGATTATTTGCATACGTGCGTGTGTGTATATGTTTGTACACGAGTGTATGTGTATGTGCACATGTGTGTGCATCCTTATTGAGGCCACAGGTCAACCTTGGGTATCATTTCCCAGGTACTGTCGACCTTATGAGGTTTATATTTTATTTTACATGTGTGTACATGTGCCTGAGTAGTGTATGTGCACCATGTGCAGAAACTTTGGGGTCAGAGGAGTCAGGAGAACCACAGTGTGGGTGCTAGGAATTAGCCCAGGCCTTCTACAAAAGCAGTAAGAACTCTCAACTGCTGAGCTCTTTTTCAAACCTACATCTTGGATTTTGATTATTTTTGGCGTTTTGTTTTGTTTTGGACAGGATTCCTTACTGGCCTTGAGCTCACCCAATACGCTAGGCTAGCTGGACGGTGAGCACAGCAGCTCTGCCTGACTCTGCCTCCCAGCGTTAGGGTTCCGAGCATGCGTTACTATGCCACTTACTTTATGTGGGTTCTGGGGGGTGAATGCAGGTTTAATCCTGAGCACTTCACTGACTAAAGTGTTTCTCCAGCCCAAGACTTTATTTTTAGAAGGTGCATCTGGCAATAGCTTTGGGGAGATCGGAGCAAACACCACTGTGGACTCTACACAGTTGGGCTTCCCACAGTAAACTGAGATCCAGTCATGGAGAAAGCTCCAACTCCTGGTGCTTACTGATTGGCAATGCAAGCTCGGCTGGGCCTTTGGCCTACCATCTCCATAAACACCTGCACTTAACACTTAGTGTCGAGGCTAAAGAAGTGACTCAGAGTCAAGCGTTCAACCTGGAACCGTGAAGAGTTTGGGTCCTGAAGACCCACCTGAAGCCAGATGTGACAGCCCACATCTATAATCCCAGCAAGATGGGAGGCAGAAACAGGAGAATCTCCAGAAGCTAAACAGACCAGACCAGCCAGTGTATGCTGTAGTGAGCATGTGGTTCTTTCTCAAACAAAAAGGGAGGACTGACACCTAAGGCTGTCCTCTGACCTCTAGACTTGTATACCTGTGCGTGTGTGCACGCACACACACACACACACACACACACACACACACACACACACACACACACACACAAAGGTTTTTTATTTTGTTTATGTACTTGCATGGTTTTGTTCCTGAGACAGAGTTTCTCTGTGTAACAGCCCTGGTTGTCCTGGAACTTAACTATGTAAACTAGGTTGGCCTTGAACTCACAGAGATCCACTTGCCTCTGCCTCTTGCTTCTCCCTCCTGAGTGCTGAGATTAAAGGCATATGAAACCATGCTGGGCCACACAAAGACTTTTGAAAGATGGAGTGAGTAGGAGCTGGCAATATGGCTCAACAGGCTGCGTGATGCCTGAGGATCTGAGTTTGATTCTCACCTCCCCAAAACTGTCCTGTGACCCCCCCCCACTTCCATGCGGTGGCATAAGCACACCCACACTCATACTCACACCACACACACCACAGTGCAAGCCTCTTACAGAGTCTGTGACTGTTCACCAGGCAAAAGGATAACTCTCTGGTTTTTGTCTCAGTTTCTCAGTCTGTAAACACAATTGAGTCTTTTTGCCCCCAGGTCATTTGTGTGATTCCAGGGATAAAATATTTTGATCATTTATTTTAACTCTTTGTCCAAACACTGGGTTTTATTTCCCGAGGACTTCTAATTCCTTAAAAGGTCGCCTGATGACTGCTTAGGTCTATGAGCAAGGAGTGCCCCAGTTTCACCGCTCTCTTCCAGTCGTCGCCACGGGTTTTTTTCGTAGTTTGACATTTCCGAGTCCTCAGGATGTCCCAGCCCCTTCTCAGCAGCAATTCTATTTTCTGCCATTTGCCTCGTTTCACTTTTCTTTGGTGCGATCCTCCGGAAAGTTCAAGTTCCTTTAAAATAACACCAGGGCAGAGCTGCTGCACAGCGTGTCATTACCGTCTTGCACACTTCTATTAGCCCGACCCTGTGAATGTCTCCCTCAGCCTTGCAAATTTCCAAAGAACCCTCATTTGCCTACCATCCATTTACCTTGTCAGAGAATGAGAAATGGGCCAAAACTGAAGCCCATCCTGTCTGGAGGAACGCAAGAAAAAAAGCCTCTAGGACCCAGCTATGATGTTGGAATAGACCACAAAGCCAAGAGTGTGGCTTAGTTCTTGATCATGAGAAGCTCATGCTCAGATAGATAGATAGATAGATAGATAGATAGATAGATAGATAGATAGATAGATAGATAGATAGATACACACATATACATATATATTCTTTTTTCTTTTTTTTTTCTTTTTCTTTTTTCAGAGCTGAGGACCAAACCCAGGGCCTTGGGCTTGCTAGGCAAGCACTCTACCACTGAGATAAATCCCCAACCCCACATATATAGCCCTAAAAACAAAAAAAAGCAGGTGTTGGAACTGGAGAAATGGCTCAATGGTTAAGAGCACATACTGCTCTTACAAAGGACCAGGTCTCAGTTTTGAGTACCTGTAGCAGGCCCAACTGCGTCTAACTCCAGTTCTAAAAGATCTAATGCTCTTATAGACTCTGTAGATGCTAGAAATACATGGTACAGAGATAAACAGGTACACACACACACACACACACACACACACACACACACACATACAACTTTTTAAGTAATTAATTTAAAACTAGTGCCTCACATGTTGCTCCAGTTAGAATTATTTAGCACCCGTTTCTCTAATGTGAATTTATTAGCACTGGAGAGATGGCTCTCAGTGAGGTGCACTTGCTGCCTTTCCAGAGGCCCCAAGTTCTGTTCCCAGCACCCACGTTGGGCTACTTTTAACTCCAAGGGATCTGATGCCTCTGGCCTCCATGGGCTCCTACACTCATGTGTAAACACACACACAGAGACAGAGAGACAGAGAGAGAGAGAGAGAGAGAGAGAGAGAGAGAGCGCACAGCGCATAATTTAAAATACAAATAAATCTTAACGAATATGTTAAACCACTCCATGTGGAGTTGTAACTCAAATTGTTAGTAGATAAGAGGAACCCAAGGTGGTCTATGGCCAAGACTCCCCTTACATTGAGAGCCCAGCAGTAGGCGACTGAGATGAAGGAAAGCAGAGTTTGGAAATGTGACACAAGAGCTGGCCTTGTGTTCACGTCATTTTCAGCTTCTAATTCCTTCTTCAGTGCCACTGAGCAATTTAAAGCAATTTCTTCGGCATCTATGTTGGAAGTTAAGAACGGGAGCTGCCAAGGAGAAATGGCTGTAAAAAGGGGAGCAAGCCTAGTCTCTCTCCAAGGCCTTCAGAGATTAGGAAAATGGCTGGTGTTCAGTCACTTTGGGACTCATTACTTTTGTTAATGAGCCATCTCTGAGTTTGGGTATTGCTTTGTTTTGGCTCCTTCAGTGTCGGGGGTTGAACTCAATGCCTAGAGCGTGCTGGGGCAAGCATGTGCCCACTAAGCTGCCTCCGAGCACCCTGGGCTAGAACTCTGTCTGAGCATGCCATTCGGAGCCCTGGCCTCAGAAGACAGGGATGTTGAAATAAATGAAAATTGGGGCTTAAAGCATTGGGAAGTGGGCTGTAATAATCTAGAAGTTTTTCCTAACAGAGCTTACATTTTGATGAACTTATTATCTAAAAAATGCAGTCAGGTCATTTCGTCTGTCAAACTCTGGAAGAGGAGTTGGTGCCTGCGTATCTTGCCTCACTTTTTACACTTTTGCATTTTTTACATTTTGATTTAATTCTCCATCTCCATCTCTAGTAATGACTTTTCATCACCTTCCTAGTTTGTTTGTTTGTTTGTCTGTTGAGGCAGGGTCTCATGAAGCCCAGGCTGGCCTCAAACTTACCAAGTAGGCAAGGATGAGTTTGAACTTCTGATCCTCTTACCTCCACCTTCTGAATACAGGGATTACTGGAATGCACTTTCCCCGCCTGTTTACGTGGTGGGGATCAAGCCCAGGGTGTCACACACATTAGGCAAGCACTCAACATCACCAGCCCACCTTCCTAGTTTAACTTCATTACCTTTTCCCACCGTCCCCCTTGGGTTGTTCTTATTAATGGACCATAATGAATATCGAATATTCACATCCCACTCGCCAGTGGAAGGGTATCTCTAGACAAACTGAGTGCTCTCGTTTCTATAGTCAAGGACAGATTCTAACTGTAGCCTAGCGGGGAAGCTGCTGTTCATACCCTCATTTCCCAGCATGCCCCACTATTCTTCCATTCTTCCCTCCATGATTTAGGTGACCCAGGAGGATCCTAGTTCTTCCCCACGTCATCTCAGCAAGACACAAACAGCTGTGACCAATGTAGAGCATGTGCTTTACTCCACAGTCTTTCCTCTGTGCCTAACTGCAGCCCCAAATCCCAGCTAACTCTTGGCCTCCCCCTCCCCGAATTTTGACTGGGTTTCATTTCTGTTGCTATGACAAAATATTCTGACAAAGGGGTTTGTTTCAGCTTACAATTCCAGGTTATAATCCATTGAGGCAGCTAGTAATAACTAGTAATAACTAGTAATAACACATCTATAACTCAAGAACAGACAAATAAATATATCACGCTCAATTGCTTGCTTCAACTCAATTTTTCCAGTCTCATATTCTTCAGGTCTTCTGCCTAAGGAATGGTACTGCCCACAGTGGGCTGGTTTTTCCATACCAAATAACTTACTCACAGGCATGCTCACAGACTAACATAATTTTGACATCAACCTACTAAACCCATTACTGAATATATTGACAACAACAACAACAAAAAAAAAAAAAAAAAAAAAAAAAAACTTTTTTGTAAGCAACCTCTCATGAGAGCCAGGCAGGCCTCAGGCTTTCTACCTAATGTAGTATCTTAATTTTATTTCTTTTGTCGTGATGAAATATCCAACAGAAGCAATTTAAGGGAGAAGGATATTTATTTGGATCACAGTATTAGGTTATGGTCCACACTGTGAGGAAGTCAAGGCAGCAGCTACATCCATAGTTAACAGAGAATAACAAGTAGTGAATGCTTGCTTGTACTCAGCCGTCTTTCCTCACATTTACACAGTTCTCCATGCCCTGCCAGGGAATGATGCCACCCATGGTGGATGGGTCTTTCACATGAGTTAACATGACGAAGATAATCCCCTCAGGCCTACCTGATCTACACGATCCCTCAGTGAGACTTTCTTCTCAGGTGATTTTAGGTTGTGATAAAGCTAACCTTCACAAAGGGATAAGGTTCAATCAGCTCTAGAACCAGGTGCCAAGGAACTCTTGAGGGCTCAGAGGAACTTTCAGGTTCTCACAGGTGTCCTTTTCCATGCCTGGCTTTTGCATACAAGATGATCATACCAAATCTGAAAAATCAGAAATCCAGATTATTCCTGAGCTACAGCATAGGTCAGTTAGCAGGAATGATCTAAAAACTGGTTGCTTCCCATCTCTAGGCCAATTGACATACAGACTGTAATGCATTTATTTGATTTAGTATTAGGGCTTTCAAATGGCGAAAATGTGGAGCTTTTAAATTTGATGCCGATGTTTGTGGTCTGGTTCGTTTCATCTCTGATCAGACACTAAGGTTGCTGGAAAAAATCAGGCATCCGCCCCAGGAACCCAGTCTCCAGGAAGTGCTGGTTAGTGGCCAGTTTGGCCGGTTGCTGATGCTGAATCAGGTGCTGCTATAAGTCCTATTGTCACTTGGCCATTGTAGCTTCTTCCTGGACAGCCCAAAGCAGTTTCAAATAGAGGCTTTGTAGGTTGAGTACAGAGCCAACAGGACGAGGAACTCAGCCACTGTTTACTTCCTTCAGTATCAGGTGCATGAGAAGAGGGACCCTTCAAGCTAAATGAAAAGTGTCATCTTTCAGGATAAAGAAATTGCTTCCTTCATTTCCAGATGTTCTTGTTTCCTTCCACTTCTGTAATAAAACACCCTTACAGAAGGCTACCTCGGAGAGCTTAGCGGGAGAAGGGCCTCTCCGGCTTACAGTTTCAGGCTACAGTCCATCACTGCAGAGAAGTCAAGGCGGCTGGTCACATTGTATCTGTTGGGCTTTAAATGCAAACTATCCCCAGAGCTTCTGTGTTTAGTACTTGGTGATGTTTAGGAAGATGATGGAACCTCCTTTAAAAGGAGCTTCACTGAAGGAAGTATATCACTGGCCCCACTTGCTGGGGTGTGTGTGTGTGTGTGTGTGTGTGTGTGTGTGTGTGTGTCTGTCTGTCTGTCTGTCTGTCTGTCTGTCTGTCTGTGTCTGTCTGTACATCTTTCTGTGCGTCTGTCTGTCTTCTGTATGCTGGGCCATCCTCACACTCCTGCCAACATGTTTTCCCTGTCATGATAGACTGTATCCTTTTCTGGAACTATAAGCCAAATAAACCTTTCCTGCTCTAACTTGCTTTTTCTCAGACTATTCTGTCACAGCAACAGAAAAGTAAGGAATACACCACCAAAGAGCAGAGGCAAAATAAATGCACACATTTCTCATGCTTTTTCCATTCTTCCCAGGTCCAAACCCAGGAAATGGTGCTGCCCACTTTTAGGCTAGATCTTCCCACATCAATTAAGGCAATCAAGACAGTCCCCTCAGACATGCCCAGAGTCCATTAGACAATTGCTCATTGACACCCCTCCCTTCCCAGGTAATTCTAGGTTATATCAAGGTGACGATTAAAACTGACCATCACACGCAACTGTTGTAGATATTCTTTTTTAGAGATATGAAGGGAATACCTTTTCCTAGAAGTAGATTGTTACCCTGCTACTGTATCAAGAACAAAAGGGAAGGCTTAACAACAGCTTACAGTTCTAGGACTGGCCTTTCCATGTGGAAGTCACGGCACGCTGCCTTCTCTCTCTATCTCTCTTCTGGCAGTTTTGTAGTATATGAAGTGTGAGAACTGGCTGGCAGGCATAGTGGCACACCCCCTTAATCCCAGCACTCAGGAGGCAGCAACAGGCAGATCTCTTTCAGAGGGAGGGAGGGAGGGAGGGAGAAGGGGAGAGGGAGGGAGGGAGGGTGAGAACTCATAAACCACATCAAAGGGGTAAAGTTGTTACTTTTAGCAAGCAGTCCACATACACCTCACCTCCACCTGTGTGACAGAAGAGCATAGGTAGTGTTCAGCTGTATGAAATTGCAACTGGATCTGAACTTGAGGAAATTTCTATTTCTCAAATGGTCACTAGCACCAAGCCTGAGAAAATTGAGTATTTCTACAAAATATCTCCTTCAATCCTCAAAACAGTTCCAGAACAAAACGCATCTGCTTCTTGCTCCTAAGAAGACGTGCTTGTGTTTCTTTAGCTAAGGTTCTAGACTACAGATGAGCCTCAAGAATCCGTATACTGGGCCAATTGCCATGGTTACCAAATGAGGAACTAGTAGCACCGGAACTTGAATTCTAGTCTTCATAGCTGCATAATCATCTCATTGCCAGAGCCTTTGACCAGTAATCAATTTGGGGGCACAAACAGGTTAATTCATTGCTCAAATTCCCTCCTGATCTTCCCACACTGGCTAATTAATAATGATCAGAAAAGTACATGTTGAGTTTATGTGTGTCCAATATTTCATTATTCTTGGTGTTTCCCCATTAAAATTGGCCAGTACTGGGGTGGAATGTAATATTCTTGTTAGACTCTGACCTTCTAAAGACCAGATTTATGCCCATACTATATGGCCAGTTTTCCCTGGAAGAGTTAGACCTTAGTATTTGAATTTTTTTTCCCGCCCAGTTCTTGTATATGTAGGTGTGTATGTATATACACATAGGTATAGAGGTGTGTTATATAGTATTTCCCCTGTATATGAGCCCCTGGATTTAATTACCACTACATAATAATTAATTCAAATGCCTCAGGCTGAGATAACTGTTGGTAAAGTGTTTGTCCCCCAAGCATGAAGACGTGTGTTTGATCCCCAAAATCCACATCTAAAACACTGGATGTAGTGCTACTCACTTCTAACCCCAGCACTCGGGGAGAGGGAGGCCAATGGATCCCTGGGGCTCACTGGCCAACCAGCCCAGCCCAAGTAGAGAGTCCTTGTCACAGAAAACACTGGAGAACAACTGAGAAGAACATCCAAGGTTGACCTCTGACCTCCACACACACATGTACACACCTGCACAGGACCACATGCATGCATAATAGACGTGAATGAAACTGAACTAGCCCAGGAATGGTTAAAAGAATCTTCATTGGCTCACTTAAGGGTTAAAACAATTTTTTTTCCTTTCAAAACAGAGAAAAATATCTCAGTGACTGTGTCAGGGTGCCCCAATCCTTGCTATGAATAAAACATGTGCTCCTTTGTCCGATCTTCCTTGTCATGATTTTTAATTTTGGAGCATGTGATCCTTCTACTTAGAAACACTCACTGGTGGAATTGGAGTTGTGGCCATGGAGATGGCTGTCATCTAGAAGATCCCTGTTATACTCTGGCCTTCTGAAGAGCAGACTTAGGCCCATGCGATATGGCCAGTTTCCCCTGGCATTATTGAACCTTAGCACCTGAATGGTTTCTTTCCCCCAGTTTTTGTGTGTACACCCGTGTGAATTTGAGCCGAGGCTGGAAGGGCAGCAGGTGTCCTGCTCTATAATGCTCTGCCTTACTCCCCTGAGGCAGGGTCTCTAATTGAACCTGGAGCTAGACTGGAGACCAGCGAGCCCCAACATCTTCCTGTTTCCACCCCACATAATACTGGGGTTACAGGAGCCTGTGACCACAGCCAGATTTTTACCTGAGTGCAGAGGATTCGAACTTGAGTCCAAGCACTGTTACCAGGCTCTCCCCAGTCCTGGATGCCTTCTCGTCTTGTGTCTCTCCCTTCTGTGGTAAAGAAATTTATAGGATGGAGTATAAATAAATATGGGATCCTCAGGAAAAAAAGAGATGAGAGACAGAGGTTGGGGAAGGAAGGGAAGGAGAGAGGGCTGTGAGCAGACACAGTGGTGGATCAAGAGAAAGGGCAAGGTGGCGTGTTGAGGTGAGTGGCAAGAGTGTAAGCAGGCAGAAGCGTTAGACTGGAAAGGCTGAGCTCTCTCTACCTAGACTACACTCATCCAACTCTTCACACATGTGCCCCATTGTGATGTCACAGGTCCTGAGTACACAGGAACTAAGGGAAAATTGCTTATTGTCAGCTGACAGAAAACTGCTTATTTCAGTGTTTCAAGGCCATGCGCCAGTGCATGTCACCTTAACTGGTGTGACAAAAAAACTCATTGCTAGAAAATGGTGTGGCTTTTGCCTGCAAGATGGTGACTGAGGCTTGCAGAGTTGGTGCAAAGTGTTTATTATTGTATTTGTATATGCATACAGTGTGTGTGTGTGTGTGTGTGTGTGTGTGTGTTCATATATATGAGCACAGCTGCATGAATGTCACACTATGCATGTGACCATCAGACAAAAACCTCAGGTATTCGTTCTCCCCTCCAACCTTCTTTGAAACTGTTCACCATTGCATATGCCCAACTAGCTGGTCTTCGGGGCCTAAGGATTCCTCCATCACGCTGTAGGAGCCTGGGGTTGCAGATATGTGCTACTGCAACCAGCTCTGTGGGGGCTCTGGGGATCTGAGTCCAGGTTTCTGGTGCTTGCACAGCAAGCACTTATTTGTCCACTGTGCTGTCTCCCTAGACCCCTAAAGTGTCTGTGTGAACTGAGATACTCTGTGCTAGAAGGGCCTAGGAGTTGGTGCAAATTATTATCCAGATATAATTAAGCTTAGATCACATTTCGGTTCATCAAGCAATAGCTTCTCGCCCTTTAATTAGTAGATTCAGATTGGTTGAGCTAAATGAGATAATCACACACATACACACGCACAAGCACACACGCACAACACGCGCGCGCGCACACACACACACACACACACACACACACACACACACACCAGGACTCTCTGTTTAAATGGATAAGCATGTGCTGTTTCCGTCTCTCCCAGGGTGGTTTATGACAGTGTAGAGTTGAGGCTATCAGCATTCCTTGGTAGACCTGATGTTCAGAAGTCAAGAAATACTCTGGGCTCCAGCAGCAATCCTTAAACCTGCCAAGACCCAGTCTGTATCGACTAGCATGTTCTTAGAGTTGAAAAGTGCTGAAGTGTCTGGTGCAGTCCATGTTCCCAGCTGTTAGAGGGCTGTTAGGGTCAGATCTGGGCCCTGGCAGCCCTAACACGCTAGGTAGGTTCAGCCCTTTGATGGGTCAGTTAAAGAGGTCAGTGAGAGTGAAGAGCAGGGGGAGTTACTATTGTGGCCACATTGGGGAGAAACAAAGAAAGAGGTCTGGTGACTCCCAGGTCCATCTGAGTTTGACACAGCACTTGGGTTTAAGCAGGGGACAAGAGGTATTTATAACTATGTCAAAGGATGGGCAAAGTCATCACTGATACATCAGGGCCTCAGCCCCAGTCTCTCCTGACAAGTTCTCAGAACTTTGTGAAATCTCTTCCTGAGAGAGACAAGTCATCCCATGTTCGTGTTCCCCACCACCCACACCCCTGCCAGGTCAGCACCAGGCATCCCTTCTCCCAGAGTGGGACACAGGAGAGATCCCAGTTCTATGGGACTCCTGGTTTCTATGTCAGGTCACAAAGGGAGGAGCACTAATGTCTCTTTAGCTCTAAAATATCTCCACTCCAGCCAGAATGGTGACATTCCTTAGGGAAAGTGGCCTGGGTAATTCTGAACATGAGGACACATGGAATCCCAGCATCCTCCACCCTACCCCACTCCCCCCAGGCATGCAACACCCATGTCTCCTTGTCACTTAATGTGTTTCAGACTTGGCTTCTGCAGGTGGGCAGAGAGAACCAGGATTAGACCCCGCCTGGTGACCACCACTCACGGCAGTGTCGTCCACACCTTGTATACCCAGACACTTGCGGGTTTTTTTCATCCTACAGATCCTTACTGGAGCATCCCTTTGTCCCGCAGCTTCAGGCCGCTGTGGGCTTTCTAAGGACTTTTAGCTTGTTTCTGCTGCCATCTACTGTCCATCTAGGGAAACTTGAGGTTTTGCTAGCTGGGGAGGGAAGCTGAGAAATTGCAGACTTGAAACCTCTGCTCCCACAGAGGAAAAAAACAAAACCAGCCAGCGAGTGGTGTCCCCAGTGAGAATGCTGTCACCAAACCTGTGTTTACTGACCTCCCAAGTTCGAAAGCAGTTTCATTTCAACTGTAATCAAACCGCCAAGTGACCTTTCTGTCCCTGGCCCCCAGAGTCCCTGAAAGAGCCCGTTGTTCCCTGCTTGAGTGAAGAAACCTTCTGTTTAGTTAAGCAAGTGTTGTTCCAGTTATGTCGCCTGCTGAGTGACAGAAAGACAATTGTTGGGTCCTGGGTTTTATTGTTGATTTCGTTTTACACTCTCACCCTCCCTGCCCCTCAGCCCCCAACATTTTCTTTCATATCAGAAAAGGAGATGGGAACAAGGCAAGTTCCTTCGCAGGCCCTTGCACATGTTATTCTGCATATCCAGTATATACCCCTTCACTTTGTTGCAAATCACCAACCTGGAGGTCTAAGAACCCTGCAGAACTTCAGAGGCAGACACACAGACAGACCGCAGAAGCTGAGGGACAGTCGTGACTGATATCTTCATGTGATGTCTTTTCCTGTCTTATAGCTTTTCGTTGGGCTTGGATTCCCTTATGAAGGTCCAGCTCCCCTGGAAGCCATCGCGAATGGATGTGCTTTCCTGAACCCCAAGTTCAACCCCCCCAAAAGCAGCAAAAACACAGACTTCTTCATTGGCAAGCCAACACTGAGAGAGGTGGGTATCTCTTTCATGCTTTTGTGTTTGTGTTTGTATGGGCAGCATTGTGTGGTTTGCATGTGTGCACGCATGAAGGAATGCACACATGTGTAGACATGCATGTGGAGGGCAAAGGTTGAAATTCGGTGTCTTCCTCCCTCCCTCCCTCTCCACTTTATTCACTAAGCCAGGGTCTTTCCCTGAATTCAGAGCTCACTGATCTGGCTTGCCTGCTTGCCCTGGGGTGCCATTCCCACCCTGCATCTTCAGTGTGTACTGAGGAGTCCCACGCAGCTCTCATGCAAGTTCCTGTCCTCTGAGCCAAGCCTCCAGCCCCCACCCTAGCTCTGTTTCTAATGACCCTGGGTGTCCTAGCGTAAGCACAGCTGACAGCTGGAATGAGGAGGCCACTGGGAACACTTGCTTGCCTCGCCTCTGCACGTGCTGAAGAGGAAACTGTGGCCAGCGAGTATTCAGAGAACATCAGCCTCAGAGTTGAAGACTTAGCCAATAATAAAGCACTTGCCATAAACATTAAATCTCTAAACTCTGTGAAAAAGCTAGGCATGGTAACATACTCTCAAAATCTTGGAACCAAGGAGGCCGAGACAGATGGACCCTGGGATTCACTGGTCTGCCAGTCTAGTTTTCTTGGCGAGTTCCAAGCTGATGAGAGACTGTGTCTCTCGAAACACAAGGCAGATGTGCCTGAACAACACCCAAGGTTGACCCGGTCTCTGTAGGTATGTGTACACACACACGCACACACACTCACACGCGCGCGCGTGCACACACACACACACACACACATACACACATGCACACATACACACTAGAGAGACAGAGAGAGAGACAGAGACAGAGAACATCAGCAGCCCCTAGAGATAAGACATCACAGATAACATCAGGCCGAGCCCGGGTCTTCAGCCCACCCTCAGCGCTCCATGCTGACAGGCAGTCCCCCTCACGGCCAGAGCCTTTCACTGGTCCCTTGTTCCATTTGCTTTTGCAGATGCTCTTGAAACCTGCAGTGGGCGATGAGTCACCGTGGAGCACGGCTGGGTTTCATTTGGGGCGATAGATAAACAGAAGTCATTTACAGCTAGTGTGGGCGATGAGGGTGCCAAAGGCGGGGAGGATTCTGTATCTGGGCAGACACAGGTGTGTGCATGAAACCATGAGATTGGCTCCCTTGTTACTCCTGGGCACTCAGGGACTCTCCTGGCTGCTCATGCATGGAGACATTAAAGCAGGATCCCTCGGGGCCTTTGGCTGGGGAATCACAGTGTTGGAAAATCCTAGTGTGACCAGCAGCGCCTGTCTCTAGAACATTCATTTTTCAACTCTGTTGCTTTTTTCCCCTCTGGGTTACTTTTCTGACCTTGTACCCCAAATAGTACATCAAATACGTCTCTTCCCCCAATCCCTCCACATTCGATCTCTGCCAGTCTTTAGGAAATATCTACCTAGATCCTTTGCCTATTTTTAAATGGGGTTTGTTAAGGGTGTTTTGCTATGAAGTAATAGAAACTCCTTAGGTATTTAGGATATTAACCTTCTAGCAGACATAATTTGCAAATATTTTCTTACTCTATGCGTTAGTAACTCTCTGGATGCATAGAAACTTTAAAAGTTGGAGCTGTAGAAATGGCTTCCGTAGGTAACATGTTTCCACACAAGCAGGAGGACCTGAGTTCAGTCCCTAACGCCTAAAATATCTAGGCATGGTAGCAATCCCTCGTAATCCTAGACTATGGGGAAAGAGCCAGGGGGATCCTGGGGCTTGCTGGCCAGCCAACCTAGCTCTCCTGGCTTGTTCCAGGCTAGGAGGAGACCCTGTTTCAAAGAACAAGAGGGATGGCCCTTGAGAAGTAATCTGAGGTTGATCTCTGGCCTCCATATGCATGAATACACATGTACACATGCATACATTCATATGTGCACTCCAGCACATATGAAGACACGTACACAC
The DNA here is from genome assembly GCF_011064425.1 of Rattus rattus. Lineage (NCBI taxonomy): Eukaryota > Metazoa > Chordata > Mammalia > Rodentia > Muridae > Rattus > Rattus rattus. The sequence goes on along the minus strand of NC_046163.1, from coordinate 8,277,100 downwards.
ACACACTAGAGGACACCTGAACACATTCTACCTCAGGCCCAGGGAATGGCGTCACATGACGGTGCTCAGGTCAGCCAGTAGTGAGGAGGTGCACATTGCCCTCCACCCTTGCTGTCATCTACCCATGTGACTGTGCTGAGTGTGGGGAGAGCAGAAGGGACCGTGAAGCATCCACGTGGGATGCGCCCACATAGGATGGTTCCATCAGCCCTTCAAAGAGACCACAAGCAAGAGAGAGTGAAGAGTCCATCCGTGGCTCCGCGTGTGACCTCCTCCAGGTGACTCCGTCAGTCCAGTGATGCCACAGGACTCTGAGATCCCAGAGGGAGGGAGCGGACAGAAGCTGAGAGTTTAGCAGAGTGTCTCTCATGTTTGTAGCAGTTCCACTCGTGATCTGGAAGCACGGGAGCTGCAATGTGAAGGTAACTGGGAGCTGAGTAGGGCTGGAAATGGAGCCTCATTGGTAGAATGCTGGCCTAGCATGCAGAAGTCCTGAGTTCAGTCTGGAGCACAGCACAGGATGGGTGTGGTGGCTCATACCTGTGATACCTGCATTTTAGAGCTGGAGGCAGGAGAGTAAGAACTTCAAAGTCATCACTAGCTATACAGAGAGTTCAAAGCCAGCCTGAAACGCATGAGTCCAAAATGAATGCTAAGTGGGTGAGAGAGGGGAGTTGTGCACAGGAAGTGTGTTCAGGGCCAACTGAAAGGGCTTGGGCTGGGCTTTAAGGAGAAAGGAGAAGAGGGAAGTTCTAGTGGTTTGAGCAAGAGAGACCCAAGGTTAGTTTGCCTCGTACTGAAGAGTAAAATCTAACAGTTTTGAGGGGGAATGGTGACCTTTAACTCACAGCAAGAAGGCCCACATGCCATCCCTTCACAGCTCCCAAAGGCCTTTATATCCCCTTAACCAAAGGGGGATTAAATCTTTAGTTGGAAAAGAGCTGCCCACAAGTCTACAGACTTCTAAGTCCCAAATCACCAGAGCATCGTTTCTCAACCTGTGGGTCTTGACCCCACAGGGGCCACATTTCAGATATTTACATTATAATTCATAACGGCAGCAAAGTCACAGTTATGAAGATGAAGAGGCAAAGAAATACTGTTATTGGGAGGGCACCACAACCTGAGGAGCTGCATTAGAGGGTCACAGCATTAGGAAGAGTGAGACTTTCGGAACTGAAGGGAGCTGGGGAGTTGCTCTGTGGTTAAAGCACTCACCATTCTTGCAGAAGACTGGGGTTCGATTCCAGCATCCACATCCAGTGGCTCATAAACACTTACAACTCCAGTTCCAGGAGATCCATGCCCTCCCTTGCCTCTTTGGGTACCAGGCATGTATGTACTCAGTAAACATACATGCATACAGGCACTCACACAAACACATTAAACAAGCAGTAACACTTCAGACACAGAGGCATATGCCACTGGGATAAGAGGCAGAAGAAGAAAAAAGAAAAAGGAGGAGGGGGAAGAGGAGGAAGAGGAGGAGGAGGTAGACAGAGAGCAAGCAAGAAAGCTCTCTCTCTCTCTCTCTCTCTCTCTCACACACACACACACACACACACACACACACACACACACACACACAGGCATACACAGAAAGACAAACCCTTAGAAATGATCTCTCTTACCTCAACAAATGAGTGAGTTATAACCCAAGGGCACACAGCACTATCCTGTCTCTGTATCCATTAGCTGCTTTCTGTTATACTACCCTTCAGACACAAACATCGATCAAGGTCGGTCGTCTTCATTTCTTACCTTGAAGGAAAGGGAGGAAGCTAAGATTTCTAAGTGCTGGTTTAGTTTTGTGCTTTTACAGCGGGCCGTGTGTTCAGAGCACAATGGCTGCTCAGGGCAGGGAAGAAAAACCCAGAATACTTTGAGGAATGGATTTGCTTCATTATACTTCAATATGAATTAGATTTTTATCTTTATACTGGGGGTGGGGGTGGGGGCATATTAGTAGATTCCTGTAAAGGAAGCTCGGAGTCTCCTTGTAGGTTCTATAGCAGTTCGGAGGTCGCCTCTTGTATTTCCGGTGATGCTGCATGTCCAGAGTACCCCTTATAAATCTACTGACAGATAAATACCCAAGCGGCTGAGATCAGACGGTCCTCGATAAATTAACCAGGAGGAACACAGAGTTCTGAGAGGGCTAATGAATCAAACACCGCCTCACTCATAAAGTTAAGGAACCCTCAGCAAATGCAAACGAGTACAACAGTGACGGCTTAGCATTCATTAGGTGTTTGCTAAGTGCTGAGAGCAGCCTTGTCCAGGAGCAGGAGGCTTAAGAGGGAAGGAGAAGGAGCCTGGCCTACGATGTGAATGATGTGATGGTGACGGTGATGGCAGTGGAAATCCCAGCAGTAGATGGACTTAATTAGCTTGTTCTCTAGGCCAGACAGCAGAAACAACATGACAGTCCACCCACCTTCCGAAAAGGGGTCTGATGGTACCAATGTAGCCCTAGGGTGTGTGTGTGTGCGTGCGCGCACACACACACACACACACGTATAAATTTTAAGAGTGATTTTTATGGCTTTGTTTGGTTGGGTTATTTTCTTAAGAATTTAGTGGTGCTCTCTAAGGTGCCTTCTCTTTTGCTCAAAAATACTGAATTGAAACTTGGAAGACAGCTCAGATGATATAAAAGGCTTGGGGGACGTAAGTCCTGAGAACCCAGGTAAAGAGCCGGGTGTGCAGTGAGCACGTGTAATCCCAGGGCTGGAGAGGTGGAGACGAGTGCCTGAGACGGGCCGCCAGCCTAGGTTAATGTATGGATTCATGTAGTCAGTGAGACACCCTGTCTAAAAACATAAATGAAGAAAAAAAAGAAAAACCCTTGGGCGTCCACAAATGTACACACTTACACAGAACAGCAAAACGAAGCGCATCCACATGAAGCTGTTCAGTTGTTGAATGAGCTACACTTGAACCTGGCTTTGCTGTTTTCTGCTTATGTAGAACCCTTGGATTATGTAGAATCCTTGGATTCCTCATGATATATATGAAGTCTGATACGTACATAATATATGTGTTACTGAGGGGTTAGTCCAATGCTTGGCCCAACCTACTTTATGGATTGGTATTGAATCAAAATATTTTTATACAGAGATTTTTAAAGGAAAGGAAAGGAAAGGAAGGAAGGAAGGAAGGAAGGAAGGAAGGAAGGAAGGAAAGGAAGGAAGAGAAGGAAGGAAAGGAAGGAAGGAAGGAAGGAAGGAAGGAAGGAAGGAAGGAATTTTCCCAGTGGCCCACAGAGTCTCCAGCACTGACCACAGAGCCAGAGAAAGCGAGGGCTCTGACCACAGGGAGCCTGCATGCACAGGAGAAAGAGCGTGCATGCATAGTAGCAAGAAAGGCTGCAGCCCCGGGCACTGCAAGGCTCTGCAGTTCCTGGAGGCTTTCCCAGCAGCTTGTGCGGGTCCTAGCCTCCCGCCCTGAACAGGGCTGGCAGTCACTGGGGTGATAAGGTACCAAGGGCAGAGGTGGAGAGATGGCTGGTGCTAATTAGCTTTGTAGTCCTCCAAGTGTCTCCCTTCTTATGGAAATTGAAGGGGAAGGGCATAAAGGGAGAGCCAGGCTAGCAAAAGTGCTAGCACTAGTGGGGCAGCTTCTCTGAGGAATATGTTAGAAGGCACGTCCGACTGTACAGACGGGTCAACAGGGGTGAGCACTTGCTGAACGAGCAAGGTCACCTGAGGGATAACACAGAAGCTTCCAGTGCCTGTGAGAGCTGGAGAACAGAGACACTGGGACTTGCTGGCCTGAAAGTCTAGCTCAAAGCAGTGAGCCCAGGTTCCTCGAGAGACGCTGTCCCATGCGAACAACGTGGAGAGTGCCCCAGCCAGCCGCCCAGCACCTTCTGCTGGCCACAGCACATGCACAGGAGCATGTACCTGTACATGCATTGCCCACACAGACATACTGATACGTACAGTAAGTGAGTGAATAAATGTGCTAGTAAGTTAATGAATAAAAATAAAGAGAACATGGTTTCTCTCCAGAATCGAAATCTCCAAGGAACAGAACTTGCCTGTGCAGATCATTTTTTTTTAAATTTCTAATATATAAAAAACATAAAAATAATTTCTAGGAAAATAGTAGGTATTTCACTCAGTATTATGTGCCCAGAATTATAGTAGAAAATGGGATGTCTGGTTCTACCTTACAAGTGAATGTTTCTATTTAAAAGGAATAAAATATTCCGCTGGATACTGTCAGCTCGTTCTCTTATGCTTGACATTATGAAAAGGAAGCTGAGTCTAATCTGTGTACGGATCACATGTGTGTACACAGCTGTCACCAATGTGGCATCTACCCACGGAGGCAGTTCTTCCGGAGGATAATACCCAGACTGACACTGACGTTGCTGTGACATTTCTTCTCAAATGGCGACTGTTCGTGGATAAAGTCTCAAATAAAGCAGTAGAAGGCACCAGGCCCCAGGAGTGCCCACCTAGCATACCAGAGGCCCCGGGTTCCCTCCCCAGTGCTGCCTAAACCTGGCCTCCCGGCACTCTAGAGGTAAAGGTAGGAACATCAGGAGTTCAAGGTCACGCTCATCCGTGGAATGAGTTGGCAACTGCAGCCTGGACTACATTAGATATTATTTTTAAAAAAAGTTTCTTGATAGATACGGTGTACACTGACTACACTCTTGGACAGCCCAGTGTGCACCGTCAAATGCTCTCAAGGAACTCTATTCCATGAGTCCACAAGAAATCCCAGCAAAGCTCTTCAAAGCTCTCTGGGCTGGGATTGTAAATGATAAGGACCACGCTTGATCTATTCAGGGCCCCTATGTTCAAAATCAAAATAAATAATCAATAAATAAAAGTGCCTTGGGAAATGGCAGGTTGTGTACAACACCTAAAATGTTTCCACGAGTATGTGTAAAGTTCCCGTTTACACCACTCCTGCCTTGCATCAGTGTGAGAAGAAAAGCGCGAGTGTGGACTTCAAACAAGCCCAGAGTAGCTGAGATAATGCTTGCTCTCTTTGGCTGAACTTTTTTTTTTAACGCAAGGCGTTAGGTAGTCCAGACTGGCTTCAAACACCCCGGATCTTCCTGCAGTTACCTCCTGAGGGCTGGGATGACGGGAATGCACCACCATCCTGGCTTCATACAGTTCTGGAATGGACCCTGGGCCTCTGTCTGTGGGTCAGGCAGTCTGTGGTAGAGTGGCCTCCTCGACCCCCTCGGCCATACCTTTTTACTCTTTGGGGGGTGGGTGTGCCATGTATGCAGCACACTATGGAGGCCGGAGAAGAGCTCATGAGAGTCATTCCTCTCCTCGCCTGTGGGGATGAAACCCAGGTCATGAGTCCTGACAAGTGCCCTTCCCTACAGAGCCATCGCATCTCAGAAGAAAACCTTTAGGAGGGAGACCCCCTCCTTGCTTTTCTGAGTCTATATTGTCCTTATAAAGTTTATGCTCTGTGGCTGGAGAGATGGCTCAGTGGTTAAGAACACTCTTATGAAGGACTAATGTTTGGTTTCCAGCAGCCATGGCCAGCGGTTCATATCCAACTGCCTGTAACCACAGCTCCAGGGGATCTTACAACCTTTTCTGGTTTCTGCAGGCAACTGCCTACCCCTGTACCTATACATACATGATAGGTGCATACATATACATGCGTTTTAAAAATTAATGAATTTCATGTTCTGGTGTTGCTCTGATTATTTCTGAAACCATTTGAAAATTTCTTCTTCCCTTCCCGTCCCTCCCATAAGCTCTATTGCTCACACCCGGGCGATTTTCCAGCCTTGTTCAGAAAACTAGGTTTAACTGTGTAGTCCCAGGCTGGCCCGGAATTTGTGACTTCCTAGATCTGCCTGCCAAGTAAAGAAGTCACAGGCGTGTACCACCACGCCTGGCTCACAGCTTTGATCTTTATTGTGATTTTCCTGGATGTACCTGTCTGTTCCAGCCAGGAGAACAGATGCCTAAAATTATGGAGGTGATTTTTGGCTAAGAATAGGTCCCCAAGTGCCCAAGGCACTGTAAGGTTAGACTAGTTTTTCACTGTTGTGATGCAGGAACCGACCGAAGGCAGCTCAAAGAGGGAGGAGTCCATTGGGCTCAAACTTCAGGGGTACAGATCTGTCCCGGAAGGGAAGGCAGGGCAGCGGGAGTGTGAGGCAGCTGGTCACATGGCAGCCATAGTCAGTCAGGAAGCAGAGAGAGAGGGATGCTGGTGGCCCATAGGATGGTGCTGTCCACATTTGGGTAGGGCTTCCCTCCACAACTAACAAAATCTAGAAACTCCCTCAGCCATGTCCAGAGGTCAGACCATGCCAGTCTGACAATCCACCAGGGAAGGCTGCAGGCCTTACTCAGTGACAGAGCGCCTACTCCTGTAGAGAAGCCCTAAGTTCACCTAGGAACAGCTGTCTGAGCCTTTGTTATGAGGCTGTTTTATTTCCAAATGGGCTTCCAAAGTTTAAAACATCGTTTTTTTTTCAATCTGCCTGCTAGAAGGTTTCGTTAGCTCTGGGGAGGACTTCATCTCTTGTTTAAGTTCAGCTCGACTCATAAAGACAGGATGCTCTGTCTAGCCCACACCTTTATCTGAGCAGCCGTGCATATGTGAAACTAAGGTACAGCGTGTCTTCTGTCTTCCAGCTCACATCCCAGCACCCGTACGCAGAAGTCTTCATCGGCCGGCCACACGTCTGGACCGTGGACCTCAATAACCGAGAGGAAGTAGAAGATGCAGTAAAAGCCATCTTAAACCAGAAGGTTGCTGCTTTTACTTCCTGCCTCTGTTTGAGCTGTTGCCCTGGAACACATGTGGAACATTACAGTCCTTGCTGTCAGTAAACAGGGCAGACCAGCCTAGCTGTATCATGTGGCCTGAGGATTTCAGGGAGGCTCTGGGAGACTTAAAAAAAACAGCTGGTGGCAGATGTGGGCTTGGGTCTTACAGACCCTGCTGACAGACCTTCTAGTCTCATGGGTCCCAGGCATGAAGAGAGGGGTTTGAGTTCTATACACTTACATGATCTAATCCTGTCCTGGGAGAGATCTGCAAAAATTGGTAGCTTATCCTACCTAACCCAAAAGGGTAAAGGTTATAAAGTAGAGGGTTTCTGGTGTGTGTGTGTGTGTCTGTCTGTCTGTCTGTCTGTGTGTCTGTGTGCACATGAATGCAGCGTACACATGCAAGTATATGTTCCTGTGAACACGGTTGTGTTCTACATGCATTCACATGTGTGTGTCTTCTCTATTGCTCTCCCCTGTATTTTTCTTGAGACTTGGTCTTTCACTAAATCATTGATTTGGCCTGGTGGGTTTGCCAGCAAGCTCTAGGGATCCGCCTGTCTCCAACCTCCAGCAGCAGGATTGCAGACACGTCCCATCCCATGGGACACTTGGGGCCGCAGATCTGGACTTGGTCACCCCCCAACCTTGCAGTTTTCTACAGAGTATGGTATATTTTTCTACCTAAACATGAGGTCTTGTTAAAGTAACCATTCCAGACTTTTCTGATCAATTTAAGAAGCACTGATTAAGTACCTTTTATATAGAGAGCACCGTCCAAGTCATTCTGGGAAGAGATTTCTACATCCACCATAGATTGAGCTGCCCCCCAACCCCTGCCTCTGTGGGAAGTCTGCCATCCTGTGGGAGTTTAGTTTGCCCAGGACTGCTGTGGAAACTCTGAGGCACAGCATTTCTCCTCTCCCTGTATTTCTTCTCTCAAGCATCTTCCCCTTTGGATATTTCTGGTTGATGTGAGTGTGTGGTGAGATCTGTAAGTGCATGCTCAAGAAGGAACTATTAATGTCCGTCCTTTGTCCCATCACCGACAATGACATAGGGCTCCATGTAGTTGGAGTGCTGGTGACTTCCGTTGAGATGTGATGCCCACTTCCCGTTAACGGGTGTCAGAACGCTAGCCATCTTTCCTAGCCTTCCCTCAGATGTCTCAGCGGCTGTCAGAATGCCTCCTCCACCCCATGACCTTCTGGGGTTTCCTGTCCCCGTCCCCAGATAGTGAAAGCGCCTGTGTAGAAATCACAAGGCTCCTGTTATACCTTGTCTCACCAGCTCCCAGAGCTGAGCTCCAGTTCCCTGGAATCTTCACATCATAGCTCACCCTCTGGGCCGAGGTTGAACCTCGGTTGGAAGAATGCTTGTCTAGCAAACACACGTCCTAGGTTCCATCCCCAGTACCAAATAAACCAGATGTAGTTGCACACGTCTGATTCTAGCACCCAGGAGAGAGAGACAGGAGGATCAGAAGTTCAAGGTCGCCCTCTGCTGTACAGCAAGGCCACCAGCTTAGACTATGTAAGACTTTGTCCCAGGGCCTCTAGCTGAGGTGGTCTTGGCACCTCCTCCCTTGGCTTGTAGCATGAGTTCTTTGGATACATTCTTACCTCACCCACTACTACAGACTAGCCGTTTCTCTATGCTTCCCTCAGAGCAGTGACCATGACTTCATTATATGATGGTTGCGAAATCCCTGCACTCTGCCCAGCCCTGGGATGTGGGTATCCGTAGTCATAGCCTTTACCCCACACGGTCTACCTGTCAGCAGGTGGTAATGTCCACCTTTTTGAAGGTCTACTATGTACTTTACACTATCCAGGCAGTTTCCTTGTGCCTTCACCACAGCTCAACAGAGATGAGTTTTCCTTCTTGCAACTCTTTTGCACATCAGGTATCTGAGACTCGGGGAAGAGAGGTTGTTCAGGGTCTAGAGAGAAGCACAATGAGGCCTGAGCCCTGTCTGTCCAGTTCCAGGTCTATAGTTTTAACGTACCTGTGTGAGTCAGTAGAGAACCAGTATGTGCCTCCCTCGTGTCCCATGTCCCCTTTCACATTGCCCTGTTGTTTCTGCAGATTGAGCCGTATATGCCATATGAGTTCACGTGTGAAGGCATGCTGCAGAGAATCAACGCTTTCATTGAGAAACAGGTAAGGCCTGTCCACAGCGCGTGCGTGCGTGCGTGTGTGCGTGGGTGTCTGCTGGGTTCCACTTCCTGTTTTCCAGCCCTCACTGTGTACACTTCTGTGGTTAGTTGCTTGCTTTGGAAAACTTCATGTAGCCTCATGATAATGTCATTTTTAAACGTCGCATTGCCAGGGTCACCCAAGGGAACCCATCTTCCCTTGGATTGTGCTCTTTAGGGCAACGAAAGGTCATATGGACACTTCAAATAAGATGTTTGAGTGGCTGAGATGGGTCCTTCCTGAGCACTGGCTTGTAACCTGAGCAGACCAGAGCATCTTGAAGACTCAGGAAGGGTGAACAGTGGCTCAAGGTCCTGCCTTCATTTATCACACCACGCCCCGACCCCCCCAAAAAAAAACAACAACAAAAATTAGGGTCTGGAAAGATAGTCCCAGTCCGTGCCTCGCAGTGTGGGGATCTCAGCTTGATCCTTAGAAAGCACGTTTGCAAAGCCAGTCATGGAGATACACACTTGCCGTGTCAATGCCAGGGATGGGAAACCCCTGTGCCTCACCGACCAGCCAGCCTATCCTTGTTGGTAAGCTCCAGGCTAGTGAGAGACTCTCTCAAAGAGCAAGGGGGCAGAGCCTAGCGAACAGCCTCCACGTGCACGTCATGTTCATGTATCTATACACCCGTGAATTCGCACACGCACACTCAAATGCAGGAATCAAATCTACATTTTCAAAGGGTTTCTTTAAGGGTTTCTTTAAGGGTATAAATGTGGCAGCTCTATATTAGGACTCTTGAGTGGTTTTCAAACCGGGTCCCCTCTCAAATGAAACCTTCTGTGAAACCCAGGCATACGCTCTCAGAGGTGAAGGGGCACCCAGCACTGTGGTCCTTTATGATGTTTTAATTCCTTGGGCTTCAAAAGGAATGCAGACCCAGAAATAGACAAAGCCAGAACTCCTGTGGGTAGGGAAATCTGAACTTCTCGCCCGGCCCAAAAATACATGGTTCTCTTTATAGGACAAAACCAGAATATTTAAGGGTGATCAAGGGCTCTCGGCACAATGGGGATAAGAGCTACAGAGCTGAAAATAGAAACCGTACGGGAGAAACATAAATCTAGACTGCCAGAGTGTCAAAGGAAGCTGGTGGTTCAGGGAGTCAGAGCTCCCTAGGCTTTGGGGTAACCACATCTGGTCAACTGGGCTATTGAGGGGATGAGGCAAGGAACAAGAAATGAGTGAGTTGCCTTGCATGTGTGTGTGCAAGTGCACATGCATATGTTTGTACGTGTGCATGCACATGTGTATGTGTGTGGATGCATACTTATGTGTACAAGTGCAAGTGGTATTTGTACATAGAATACAAGGGACTACCTCAGGGGTCATTCCTTAGCTGCCAATCATCCTTTTCTTTAGGATAGGGCTTCTCACTGGCCTTTAACTCACCATGTGGGCTAGGCTGAATGTCCAGTGAGCCCCCAGGGACCTGCCTGTGTCCCGGTGTTGGAATGGCAAGCTCTGAGCACCATGTCTGGCCTTCCACTTGAACTCGGGTCCTCATGCTTGCACAGCAAACTCTTCAGCAACTGAATCAGCCCACCACCTGGATCCAGCTCCCGGTACCATGAGTTTGAGCATTTCTTCCTCTTGCTCTCCGTTTCTTAGTAAATAAGGATGACGATGATTCCTCCATGGTGCTCCTGCGAGCATTGTATGCGCCAGTACCCAGGAAGTAGTGAGAACGAGGGCTGACCCCGTTCTTAGGAGGACTAGTGTAGTCCACACTGTTAACGCACCATGCTCTCCCGAGGCGTACTGTAATACAACTGCACACATCAGGAGCTCAGTCTTTGCCATTATCTCACTCAGTCTAAACAGGACGCAGAAAGGACAGCAGCCGTAACTCTGGCACAGTCATTGCCAGTGTGCTTATGCAGACCACCGTCCAGCCCATCCGTGGGTTCCCTTTCCAAGTGTTTGGTTTCCCATGTCAGTCAAGACCCCAGAGTACTCAAAGAAAATATCAGTTCAGTGCCAGGAAGTCTTTTTGCAAGAGGAGGAAACTGTATTCTCGTCGCGTTTATTGCAGGGGACTGCTCTAATGCTGTGCTCCCGTTTTAGTTGTTAGCCTCCTGTCCTGTCGACCTAAGCTTCATCATAAGTGTATACATACCCTAGGAGGCAAGGCCTCTCTCAGCACTGACAGAATAGCTGATAAGAGCAGCTCACGGAAGGAAGAGGTCGTCTGGCTCACCATGCAAGGGTGTGGTTTGTCACAGTGGAGCGGGCAGGCACAGCAGAAGCAGCATGAAGCATCCGGTCACAGTCCCTCCACGGTCAGGAGGCAGAGCAAGGCGAATGGTGGTGCTCAACTCACCTTCATGGACATACCCAGAGCTTTGTCTTCTAGATGAGTCTAGATCCTGCCAAGTCGACGCTATTAACCGTCATGGGTCGAGGGGTCTGTATGCTATCTCAGTCCACACGGTAAAGGCCCAGGATGCGTCAGGAGTGACTGCAGGGTGGGAACTGAGTCACACAGTCACGGGCACACAGTGCTGGAGTCGGGCTGGGTCGCAGGTTTGATGTAAAGCCATGTCAGCACTGTGCATCTGACAGGATCTCAGAGGCAGGCGCCCCATAGCTTGCACCACAGCCCCAGTGCTAGGATTACAAGCCTGTGCTTTTTCAGATGGGTTCTGGTGATCAAACTCAGATCCCTATGCCTGCAAGGTGTGTACCTCACCGAGTGAACCCTCTCTGGGGATTTCTTAGAAGACATCCTCCGAATTCCTTAGCAGTAATGGGGGGTATTTTTGGTTTATCTCAGGAACTCTATCAGAGCCAAATGTCCCCTCCATGCATGATGAGACCTGAGACCCTTTGGATCAGATCAGGTTTCCTAGGAACTGCAGGCCTAGGAGGCTACCACTTGGAGCATTCATTATATTTTTACAGTTTGCAAAGTATCTTCAAAGAACGGTGAGGACAGAGGTGCTCCTGGCAGGAGTGGGAAGCCTGTGGCTTGGAGGAGAACCTGGAGCCACAAGCACTCATTAGTCAGGGCTCAGCTTCCAGAGTCCTCCATGTAGACTGCATGGAGCATGGACTCTCTTATCCCAGATCTCTTTCTAGACACACACACCACACACATACACACACCACACACACACACACACACACACACACACACACACACACACACACACACACACACTCCCAGCAGCAGCAGGAACCAAAGGAAGCTAAACTGACAGCCTTTGAGACCAACCCAGGCTTCAGGGGACAGTTTAAGAGTCACTGCTAGGAGCTTCCCTCACACCCAGCTAGCTGGAATGCAGACCTTCTCCCCATGGGAGGAAACTGGCTGCCTGCCCTTCTCCCTCAGTGCCTTGCCGGGCTGCATGGAAGCCAGTGCTGTGACTTACCCTTACCACCTTTGACATGAGCCCTCTAAAGGAGGACTGGCTCCAGCTGATGGGGAGTTTGAACCAAAGTTAAAGCCCCCAGCAGCAGCAGCCGATCAGCCATGCCAATTCCCTGTTTTAAGGGATTTGCAGATTTGCCATTCACAAGAAAGCAGTGGGCTAGAGAAGAGAAACAGGTCATTTTTTGCCTCTTATAAAGATCTTCTAACTATACAGGGTGTGGCCTGAGCAATGGCTCCTGCTGCCAAACCGGACAACCTAGTTTGATCCCCAAGACTCAGCTGGTGGAAGAAGAGGACAAACCTCCTCCATGGATTGTCCTCAGGCCTCCACATACGTACCATGGGCACACGTGCCCACATACATACAGCTAAATGTACACAACATAAAACTATGTCTTTAAAAATTTGTTTACATACAGGGTGGTCAGTCAGTCACATGGTCGTTCGGTTTGAAACAGAGTCCCATGTGTTCCAGGCTGGCCTTGAACTTGCTATGTGGACAAGGATGACCTTGAATCCTGACCCCTCCTGTGTTTTCACAGAGGCTGGATTGCGGGTGTGCACCGCCATGCCTCCCCCATTTATGCAGTGCTAGAACACGCATGCTTGACAGGCTCAGAACCAGCTCAGCCCAGCCCCATAATGTGGTTGGAAAGGGCTGTTTGGTCTCATGCAAAGCAGCAGACATTGGCCTCGGCCCTTCACATACACATGCACATGTAGGGAGGTGAGAGTAGAGTGGGGCAGAGACAGACAGCATGGCTTTGACTGAGAGCTCTGTTACACTCTTGATTTGTAGTTTTCTGCGTGACAATCTTGGAATAGCCAAACGCACTGAGAAACGTGTGCACCGACGGCAGAAAGAAGGTGAGGGAGGAGCGCAGATGGCGTGGGCCCCAAGTGAGCTTGTTAACCAGATTGGCAATGGCGCTTTATCCCTCCTTCTGGCTGCAGAGATGCCTCATTGGGCTAGAATGGCCTCTTTTTCTACTTCACTCCTATCGAAGCCTCCAGGATGCCGAAATCATGCGGTCCCATTCAGTAGCTCTTCACTGAGCACCAGTCAGCTACGGAATGCCATGGTAGTAGTAAGGCGCTCACTCCTGTGCAGCCTGTAGCGCTCAGCCCAGAAATCCGTGTCTTCTCCAACTGTGGCTGCCACCACTCTGCCCCCTCCCTCCCTGTAGAGCCAGCCTTGTCCGGCCTCCAGGTGTCCTTCGCCGTGTGCATAGGTGTCTAGTTTGCTGCTCTGAAGTATTTATTGTAAGTGTTAGCCTTTACTACTAGACCATGCACTGAGCCTCTAAGGCCAGGAGAGGCCTTCATATTCCATTTCCAATGCCCTGCATGAAGCTGTAATGGTCGTTTGTAAAGTTGACAGCGGACACACATTTTCCTGTCTCTTAGTGAGGGTCTGTGGAATGAATGAATGAATGTGTAAATGAATGAGCGAAGGAGCAGTTGGCACGAGAGCGTGAGGCAGCTTGCATTGCCTGTAGCCTAGACTGTGGGTGAACGTAAGGAAAGCTTTCCCTCTCGCCTCCTGACCACCCACTGACCACTCCACCTGTGGGTGAGAGGAGGCCGATACACAGCCCTTCCATTCCCGTTGTGCCCTCCAAGGTGCTGACATAGATGAGTGGATATGACCCAGTGATTCAACTCCACTGCACACACAGCACCATTACCCTCTCCGTCCCTCTTACCAGTCACCCCACCCCTTTACCTCTCAGAACGACACGATAATGAAGGGCAGGTGGCACTGTCCCCATTTCCTATATGGGTCAGGTGGAGGGAGTTTGATCCGTGAAGTCCCCTCCTGGGGACCAGCCCCCTCTGCCACGTTCTCTGTGACAACTTGGGCTCCCTCTGATCAGTTGTTACCTTCAAGCTGTCTGGATGGTTCTGTAAGCTCCAAGACTTTGATGCTATTTTTATTATTCCTGAACCTCTGTCCCCTAGAACAGATGCCAAAGAGGATGCCAGGCCATCGTGACGGACAGGGACAGGGTACCTGTGCACCCTTTCTATTCAGTGCAGACTTGAGCTAGGCATGTGTCAGCTCCATGGTGCAGCCCCAAGGACGACACCCCCTCTGCCTGAACCTTGCAGCGACTCCTGCCCTGCCCTAGAATAGACTCAGGGAGCCCATTGGTGCAGCAAGCCCGGCTTCTCCATATGCCCTGTCTGAAGCAGCTCTGGGGGAGGCAGTTCTCCCAGGGAGCCTAAGGAAGTCAGTGAGTGCCTGCCCTTTGCTGTCTCAGCTGAGCTCCTTCCTTCACCTTCTGCACCACTGCGCAGGCACAGAGCCAGAGGACACAGGGGCCCGTGCTCAGAGCTGGGGTTCGCGGGGTCAGGCTTCAGATCTGACCCATCTGTTTTTCTAACCTCAAATTTAACTTTTCAGAAGGGTAAGGATGAGTGAGAAAGGAAACTTTGTAGCCGTTCTGAAACTCACCCGGCACAAAGATGCAACCAGGGCCTGTCAGAGGAGAGGGGAGTTGTAAAAGACAGAGTCTGAACTTTGAGCCTTCTGGGCTTTCCATCCCCCACCCCCACCCCAGCCTGGGGTGATATGGTCAGCTCTCTGCAGCCATGGAACGTGCCCAAGACAATGAGCTTAGAGTAGGGATGCTGTCTTTCAGCTCAGCTTAAGGATCTCTCCGTGACCGGGCCCCACTGCTGCGGGTTTGTGAGGCCCTACACCATGGCTGAGCATGATTCAAGCGTCTCAGTTAGGAGACTCAGAGAAGGCCCAGGGGTTACAAGCACTCGCTGCTCTTGCAGATGATCCAAGTTCAGTTCGCAAAACCCACCCCAGACAGCTTACAACTGACTTTAACCGCCTACAACTCCAGTGAACCTGGTGTCCTCTTCTGGGACTCACAGGGACACACACACACACACACACACACACACACACACACACACACACACACACACACACACACGGAAATATAAACGACAACAAACAAAATAAAAACCAACTGGTTAGCTCATGGCTAGGAAGAAACAGGAAGGGTCTCCCACATCCCCTCGAAGGCAAGCTCCTAATGTCCTGAAAACTCTAAGCCCCTACCTCCCAAAGGTTCCAACATCTCCCAGAATGCCTCACTGGGGACAAAGCTATCAACACATGGGCCTTTAGGGATATTAAAGGTCAAACTGTATCACCAGGAGAGGAGTTCACTTGCCCCCTGGTTTCTTTGCTGTCTGATCTAGGTGTCCTTGAGGACTGCCTGTTGTGATGGTTACTCTAATCATGAACTACAGTCACCATGGAAACACCCCTCTGAGGGTGTTGGTGAGGGTGTTGGGGGAAGAGCCTTTCTGAATGTTGGTGGCACTAGTCCATGAACTGGATGAGAGGGAGAGAGCAAGCTGAGCACAAGCATCCTTTACTCCATGACCAGGAACGCAGTCTAATCAGCTGCCCCGCCCACCATGATGACCAGACCATTAGGCTGAGCCAAAACAAACCGGTCCTCCCTTAAGTTGCCTCTGTCAGCTATTTTGTCACAACAAGAAGAAAAATATAATCATCGATACCCCTCCCCTGCTACCTTGTCACCAGGAGCCTTTGCGTATGATGAATTGAAACTCCTCGTTATAATTTTTAACATCTATGGAAAGTACCCATTTGCTCCTAGGACATAAGTAAGGATGTCTGCATTAACCAGCAAGAACACACTGTGAGCTTTCCCAAAATGCCTGTGTGTCTCCCAAGTGCTGGTTCTATCTGTGACAGCTATCCTGATGGAAGCGCAGCTGTCATATGCAAGCTCTGTATACACAGAGAAGAGTGCCCATTAGTACAGACTGCAGTTCCGTTCAAGAAAGTAAGTCTGCGCAGTCATGCTGTTGCCCTTAGCAACAGCATCCAGGCCCACAGGACTGTGCTGCCCATGGATTAGTGCAGGCATGAACTACATACAGTGTTTGGAGAACCCAAGAGCAGGAGTCAAAGCTGGTGGAAATGAGCCTGAGAATGGCCCTCACGAGAGTGAGGTGTGTGCACGCATGTATACAAAAACATGCGTGTGGTCGTTTTGACACAGAGCCTCTAGCCCAGGCTGACCTCAAACTCATTTTGTAACTAAAGATGATACCCTGCCTTCCAAGTGCTGGGAGTCGCCATAACTAGATCCAATGCCGGGGACAGAACATGGAGCTTTGTGCATCCTAGAACAACACCCTTCCAACTGATGCAAGCCCTCAGCCGGAAACTGGTCTTTAGAGAGGGCACAGCCTGTGCCAAGGGTGTGTCCTTTTTCTCAGTCTTCCTCAGCATGATGCCTGCCATGGTTGATTGCTAGGCTGATGCTGCCTCATTGTGTCCTTGGTCCCCTAGCTGATGATGGCTTCACTGTCGTTCTAGGACTTCTGCCACGGCCAAGTGATGTGGCCGCCCCTTAGCGCCCTGCAGGTGAAGCTGGCTGAGCCCGGGCAGTCCTGCAAGCAGGTGTGCCAGGAGAGCCAGCTCATCTGCGAGCCGTCCTTCTTCCAGCACCTCAACAAGGAAAAGGACCTGCTGAAGTAAGTGTGCCAATGGGGACGCGAGGCTGAGGCAGGGCTGCCAGGCCACTGCCGCCTGTGACACATGGGGTTGAGAGGCACCCAGACTCTCTCTTCTGCCTGTGGGCGTCAGGAAACAATGTGGGAAGGGGGAGCAAGTTAAACCCCAGAGAGAGCTCACCTCTCACACACGCACACTTATGATGTGTGTGCATGTGAGACCTGGGCTTGTGTGACGTGTGTGTGATGTCTGCTTATATGATGTATGTGTACATGTGTGTATTTGCATATGTAAGCGTTGGTTAGCATGTACAGTGACATACATATGTGCAGATGAAGGCACAGCTGCCGTTGTTCCTCATCTTCCATCTTGTCTGAAGCCTTGTTCCCCCCACTGCTGGCCCATGAGCTTCCAGGGACCTCCCTGTTCTGCCTCCATCTCAAAGCTGGAGGCTTGGGATTAGAGGCCTGGGGCCCCTTTCCTGTTAGTGCCATTTTCTCGTCTGCAGAATAAGAACATTCTCTCCAGCGCACTAAATTACTCCTTTGCTGTGGCAGAGTGCCTGACGAGAGCATTGCAAAGGCGGTGTATGGTGGCTCTTGGTCTGGAGGTGCAGTCCTCCCTGGAGGACAAGCATGGCCGCCAGATCATGAGACAGATGTTCACACCGCACTCACAGTCTGGGAGCAGAGAGAGACAGAGGCTTGGGGAAGCTGTCTGTTTCCTTTTCCACAGAGAACTCAGACCATGGCGTGGAGCATTACATACTTAGGCTGGATCCTCCTTGCACACACACACACACACACACACACATGCACACACACGCACGCCCCGAGGTTTGTCTCTGAGGTGACAATTGACAGCCACTGTGAACCATGGCATAAGGGACCAAGCACACGGGTCTTGTGTGGGAGGAGGAGGAAATCGGCCCCTCAGGCAGTGGAGTAGGCTCAAGACTGACAGGCTGAGCCCAGAAACGCGAGCCCCCCAGCCTGCCCCAGTAACACTGAGCCTTACAGGTAGGTTTACATACTCCTGTCGCACAATAGAGGCGTTCAGCGATTGCCTGTAGTCACACAGCTCCCACGAGACAAAGCCCAAACTTAAACAGAGTTCTGCCCTGCACCCTCTACACTATTTTCTTGGAAAGTCGGGAGCAACTGGTTTCCACTAGCCCATGGGCCTTTCTTGTTCTGGGTGGACAGAATGGGTACTGAATGGGGCTGGTACAGCCCACAAGAGAAGATCTAAAGGTAGGCGTCTCAAACACCCTGAACTCCAGCACTGAGGATACAGGAGCCGTGGGATCAGGAGCGCAAGGCTATCTTTTCCAAGTTTGAGGCTAGCCTGGGCTACAATGAGACCCTGCCCAAAAAAATGAGGGCTGGAGAGAGAGCTTAGTGGGTCTCTCTTTTGGGCTTTCGAGTCACTTGAGGAACTGAGCTTGATCTCCAGATCCCAAGTGTCATAGCCAGTCATGGCAGCCTAAGAATGCGATCCCAGTCCCAGGAGGCAGAGCCAGGAAGATCCCGAGTGCTTGCCAGCCAGCCAGCCTAGCCGAACGAGCCAGCTCCTGGCCAGAGACAAGCCCTGTCTCAAAAGAGCGGCTTCCCTGAGGATCCTGACTTCCTGCTTTCACAGGCGCGTGCACATGTGCACATGTTTGCGTAGGTGCACTAATGTGCGTGTGCGTGTGAAGGCTTACTTTGGGGACGCGTCTCCCGTTTTCCTGAGACTCTCCAGGTAGGCTAGGCTAGCAGGCCATCAAGTCCCAGGGATCTGCCTGTCTCCAGTTCCCCAGCTCAGGGGTCACAGGTTTGCACCACCATAGTGGCCTTTTCTGTTTGCCATGACTTCTGGAGGTAGAACTCTGCTCTTGGAGCTTGCATAGGAAGCCGGCTGAACCAGCCCCGCAGCTCCTGGTTGGGCCTTCACACACAGCATGTCCCTGCTCTATGACCTGCCTCTGTCAGCACAGCTCTCACGTCGGGGTTCACATCTCTCTGCTGTACAGAGCCTCAAAGCTCGAGGTGCCCATTCCCCACCCGAGGGTGCAGGCTGTTCTCAGCTTTTCTTCAATACAGATAACTCTAACCCCAGAGAGCCAAGCCTCAGAGCCAGTCCCCTGCCTGCACACATTTGTCAACATGCGTTTTCTTCACATAGTCGAGGTCCCCAACTGTGGAGAATTTCAGTCACATGGATGATGTGTCCCTGAGGTAGGACCAGGGGATAGGCTCCCACGCTCAGAGCGGACCATCCAACGGCTGGACAACACCTACCCTGGCACCTCCACTTCAGTTCACGCAAGTACCTTCCTTTCTCTTCCTCATAGGTATAAGGTAATCTGCCAAAGCTCAGAACTATACAAGGACATCCTGGTGCCCTCCTTCTACCCCAAGAGCAAGCACTGTGTGTTCCAAGGGGATCTCCTGCTCTTCAGTTGTGCCGGGGCCCACCCCACACACCAGCGGATCTGCCCCTGCCGGGACTTCATCAAGGGCCAAGTGGCCCTCTGCAAAGACTGCCTATAGCATAGCCACCCTGGATTCATTCAGATGGGAAAGACGTGGCTCCGCTGGGCAGGGCCGAGGGGCTGAAAGACATTCAGGGACTCTGACCAGAGCCTGAAATCTTTGGTCCAGGGCTTGAATTTAGTACTGCCCCAGCCTCAGCCAGTGCATCCCAGTTTACACCAAAACCACAAGAGAACAGAGGTTAGAGCAGCCTGGGTTCTCCCTGGTGTAATGAATGCCCTCTCTCTCCAGGAAAATCCACTGTAGGGAAGTGGTCCAGGCAGCTGCTCCCGGAACTTTTTTTTTTTTAAAAAGGGATAAAATCTGGAGACTCATTCAGCTGAAAACAAAAACAGGAAGAGGAATTGAGCCAATTGGGAAGGACTGTGGGGACAATTCTAAACCAATTAATTTATTTATTTGGGAGAATGGGGGCGGGCTCGGGAGGGAGGAAAGGGGTTGAACACAGTTTCCTTTTGTTCCTCACCGTTAACCACCCACCTTCAGGACCTTCTTGTTCTGCAGCATCAAGCAGGATGGCAAGCTTAAGGGCAGCTGTGGGAGCTTGACTCCTGGTGACAGGTGACAGCAGAGAAAAAAGACGTAGCTCGGTTTGTAGATTGCCGGCATAGCATACATGGGGTCCTGGGTTCCATCCCAGTACCACATAAAACAGAAGAAGCAGAGGCAGGAGGACCAAACATTCTCCTTGGCTACATAACAAGGCCAAGGCCTTTGTCCCCGCATCTAGGCTGCAAGAGACCCTGTCACAGAAAATGGGGGTAAAGTGGCCTTGAAAACACAGCCAGCCACTGTCAAAGCATCTTCAGAGCCGATGGATCCCGTGCTTGCTTGGCAGATGGCAGCTAAAAGGCAGATAACCTTAGTGGGGAAATGCCTGTGGTGTCCTGAGGGTCCCACCAGGTTCCAAAGACAGATTGGGCTGCAGATGAGAGAGGCTGCTTTCCTGTGTGACCTCCCCCAACCCCCAGGCCCCGCCCCCCATAGCTTGGTCCTAATTTCTGGTTAGAATTCACCTTTGTTGAAGAAACACAGGATTATGTAATTCTTGTCTGATGCTGTGGTAAGCTCACCCTCCCCCCACCCCCACCTCCATCAAAGGCGCCAGGAGCGGTCTTTGAACTTGGAGAGGGCACCTCTAGCCTCAAAACAGCTAAGAGTTGGATAAGAGTCAGCCCTAGAGTTAGTAACACGAGGCTTTGCGCCGTACCCCCCCCCGCCCCCGTGATGTCTGATATTGCTGCAATCCAGGGAATTGACTCTGAACTTTATGGTTTCTGGGGAGGTAAGGACAGTTCCGGTCCAATGCTAGGTATTATCCTGGCCACACCCCCCAGTGGGTGTGGCTTACAAAGGGTGGAGCCTGGGGCTGGCTTTTACTTGAAACACTATTGTTCTATGGAGTTTGACCAGTCTGGCAGCAGGTTGGCCTGTCTATATGCTGGAATCCCCACTTTCCACGCCTTGGAGCCCTTTAGTCAGTCCAGCCCTGCTGAAGTACTGCTTCTGTGCTCTGTACACGTGTGAGTTTCTGGAGACACCTCCCACACTTCTCTCCATGCTGGTGAATGAACCAATCCCTCTTCTTCCTCTTGCTGTTAGCATTGTCCACCCAGCCCCAGCTGGTAGAGTAGACTTCCTAGCCGGCTGGTGCTGCCCAACACCTCCCTGTAGCCAAGCGGAGCCTCTGCCTAGCTGGACAGCAGAGCAAGGCCCAGGACTGGCTGAGCCCTCCAGAAGCAACAGAAAGGAGGGTCTGCTTGTGGTGACCAAGGATTGGGGAGATGGCGCTTGGAACTTTAAGGTCTGGATAAACATCTGCTCTCCTCTTGATTTCTACCTGGGTGCATACATCACACCGATCACACCTCTAGGGTCTCCCCGACCACGCCCCTTCGACCCTTAGACAGACACCTCAAGGGCCTCAGATTCTAGTCCTAGAGAATGAAGTGGAGTCAAGAGGTGACGCCAGGGCAGGTGCTGGCCCTAAACACTGACAGGGGTCCCTCAAGGCCTGGCTGGAATCACCTTTGCCCAGGTTGAGCCGCCAGGCAGGCTATGAAGCATCTTTTATTAAGGTTTATAAAGATTTCCTGCAGCAGGACGGGAGAAAGCTGGATAGACTCTTCCCTTAAAGCGGGCCCCTGGGCTGCACCCCGGAGTTATGGGAATCTCCCTGAGTTTCCAGGGAGATTGAAAATCAGGCTCTTTGGGACCCCTAAAGACTGTGGGTGACAGTGCTGGCATTCAACCAGCAGGGGGCGCCCCAGCTGAAAATGATCCCCACGCTGCTGATAACTGTAAAAAGGCAGGAAGGCCACTTTCTCTTCACCTGCCGAAGCTTCTGGTCCCTGAGCTCAGGGTCCCTCCACATTCCTTTTCCTCTTCTTCAGTTCAAGACCGCGAGTCACGCAACCCAGAAGAGGTCTTTCTCCCATGTTATAAATTCCTCTCCGTTTTAGGCAGAAATACGTAAGCTCACTTCCTCCGGTGGGTTCCTGCTCTTGGGACTAGCCAACCGTAGTCTAGTTATTAAAAGCATTAGCAATAGGTGAGATGTCCCTGAATGTATACCAGCTCCCAGGCCTCCTCAGAGCTAGCAAGATATGGATGGGCGAGTGGCCATCAAGGGGAAACTGACCTGACCTGTGCATGGGCATTCCGCCTGTCGGTGCGGAGGCCAGCAAAGAATCACCGCCCTGGCTGGGAGCCACAGCACTTACAAAGCACTGGCCATCTTGTAGGAGCCGAGGGCCGTTTGCGATCGAACCTTCCACCAGGAGAGGAGTCTGAAATCAAGACTCGTGTGTCCTGCACAGTAATCACAGATCGTCTGATCTTTAGAGTTATTGTCCCCTTTGTGATGCTAGGCTCTTAAAATGGAGGGGGAGGAGCTTTATCTAATTTATTAAGAGAGCGAATACATCGATTCAGAAGGTGAAAGCTTTTTGAAGGGGCCATCCTGAGAGGGGCCGCCCATGCCTTGTTGGATCCCAGTCCACGTCCCCTGCATTTCTGTGTGTGTGCTTGTATACCGGCTTATTTTGTCTCTGAGATGAGTCTTTCGTTTTAGGTTGAGTGTTTGGGAATACCTGTCTGTCCTTTTGCTGGTTCGTGTCTTCGCATCTCTCTTTGGGGCTGGAGTCTGAAGGCTGGGTGCTGTCGAAGGCTGACAGCAGGCTGTTCCAGCCTGGAATGACTACATTTGCCCACAGTGTGCGTGCACACACACAGTTATTTATGCTCCCAGTGGATGCGGACACACAAGACTGTATATATAGTGTGTATACATGTATACATGTGCGTTTTGTGTATGTTCCTAGTGTGTGGTGTGTGCACATGCACCCCCCAGAATAGGGCTGAGGGTGCCAAAAATCCTTTAGCACCCTCAGGACCAGACCCTATCTCTGAATCTGATGTTGACCAAGGTAGTGAAGGGCCTCACGACCCATCACCCTGGCCCTAGCTGACATGTTGCTGAGGCAGAAAACCAGCCCTCAAGCCATCTGTGTAGAAGAAGGAGCCCCCAGATACTTCAGCTAGCGAGCACGGTGGAGTCCAGATGTCTTGCTTTTCCCCGTCCTTAGGGAATGAATGTGGATGTGGGATGAGGTACCTATTAGTAAGTTGGGTTGCACTGAAACTCTGTGTTGTTTATGGATGAGTGTGTGTTCTTTAGCTCAGACCAGGGTGGTTTACCTAGATGGTATGTAATTAGGCACCACCACCCTCTCCCAAAATTCTTGACTGGAAAGGAAAGACTAAGTATTTTGTTAACGGCAGGCTGTGCTGTATGTGTCGTGACTCCAAGCCTGGACTATTTTATTTATTTAAAACTATTTTAATTTCTCTTTCTTCTTCTCCCCCCTCTGCATGGCTGCAGAGTGTCTCCGTTAGAGTAGACGGATGACAGGAATAGATTTGTAGTCCCTTCAGGAAGTTAGCGGCTTGGAGCTGGGCGTGGGTTCCCCTCATCCTCGTTGCCTTCAACAGAAAGTGAAAAGTTTTTTGTTTTGGGTTTTGTTTTTTTTACATATAGCAAAAGACCAAATTAGCTGTATAGTCTTGGATACAGAGAATAAGAATTACTCTAGCTCTCCTAGCACATAGGGCCCCGTGGGGATTCCGTGTTTAGCACAGTGCCTGGCTCATGTAAGCCTGGTGAATGTTCAATATTGATATTAGTAGTATATCATAAAACTTGAGAGATAAAGAGCTGCGCTCACCCCCACCCCCGTTGATCCCGTTGATTCAGACATGATGGTTACATAAAAATCTCGTTGAGTCGATCAGATGCTATAGGAATTAACTGTTTCAAATGTTTAAGCTCTGTGCCTACCCTGCTCAATGGAATTCTAGTGTTTCCTCCAATGCACTGAGTAATTGGAAAATGTGTCAGTCTTCAGCACTCCATGAAACAAGGCTGAGTTTATTACCTTGAACCACCAATATGTTCTGGAACATTCCAGGGGTTTCTTTGAGGAACTTTTCAAGCTCAAAATTAAAAGTTCTCTCACAAGTTGCACTCCTTGAATTAGAGTTTAATTTTTAACTCCGCTACGACACAGTAATAGAATCTTCCATTTGTTTAAGGGAAAGAGGGAACAACTAAATTTACATTCTCCTCTGCTGCCCCCTGCTGGACAGGGTGGCTCCCAGCAGGCTGGTTACCTCTGCCACATTCCCATCCTATCCAAGATTAATCCCATGGCTGGTCCCTAAAAAATTAAATAAATCTACCACCACCACCCCCAGAGGAGCCATATGAAACCCAACGGCAGGGATTTTGACCGCTTTCAAAAGTGGACTCCCTGGTCACTTAAATACCAGTTTGCTGGTATTTTTTTCTCGTGGCTTTAGCCTCTACCCTGGTAGAACAACTGTGGGAGAGTTGCCAGTGTGGGATGAAGAGGTTTGCTTTCCAATTCCTCTCCCTTCTCGGCCGACCAGTGACTTTACAGTTCACGGGATTAAAGCGTTGCATTTACCTTTCTCAGAGCTTCATCCTTCCCCGACCCCCCCCACACACACACACACCCCACCCATGGGACACATGCTGGTGTGGTGGGTAGTTGCCCGTGGAAGCCAGCATGGGTAGGAGGTACACAGGGAGCATCTCGTGAGAACGGGCCAGGAGTGTGAATACAGGTCTGCATCGCCCACGGGAGCCGGAATGCAGCAGATACCGGAAGAAGTTTATTTGCTCAGAGCCCAGTCCACGTATTAAAGAAAATGGCGTAACCACAACGCCAAAGGACATGGTGACATCCCTTCCTCCTGTCGCTCCTGTCACAACCTTGATGTTAGGTTCCTGGCCGTTCACGTCTGTGTCTTCAGATGGATCCTTTTTCTACTGTCACTTGTAGGGTTAAGTCACAGGATCCTGCAAATGAAGTGTCACTGTCCCCGAGTTTACTGTACAAGGCAAAGAAAGGACACTACTTTGTTTTCCTGTGTGGTAGAGAAACTAGGGAGAACTTTATTTTTCAATAAACTTTTCTCGTGTGACAGGTGGTAGTGATTTGGGGGAGACGTGGCTTAAAACTACATTTCATGGTAACCAGCACACTCACTTCCAATGGTTCTGCTGAAGCAGTGGGGGTAGGGCCTGGGGAAGGAGAGCCAAGGTCACAAGGGGCTTGCGATGCATGTATGAGGACCTGGCTCCAGCCCTCAGAATCCACTTTTCAAGAAGGCAGGTGCGGTGGCACATGCTTGAAAGCCCAGTTCTCTGTTAGAGAGAACATGGTTAGCATGCATGCCGGGCACACACAAGGACCAGAGCTTGATCCCCAGAACCCAGGTAAACAGCCCAAGCAGTAGTCCCAGCCCCGGAGATGTGAAGACAGGTGGATCCTTGGGGCTCGATGCTCGGCCTGCCCAGCCAAAGCAGCAAGCTCAAGGCTGGTGAGAGACTCTGGAATAAGGTGGACAGTATCCTGAGGAAGGACACCTGAAATTGACCGGTACCCTCCATGTGTGTGCAAACACACACACACACACACACATTAACACATATGCATACACACATGTATACACATACACATTCATATATACATGCACACAAGCACATGTTCTCACACACACACACACACACAGAGAAAGAGAGAGAGAAAGATATTAACACATATGCATACACACATGTACACACATACACATTCATACATGCACACAAGCACATGTTCACACACACAAATACACATGCATACACACACGAACACACACACAGAGAGACATTAACACATGCATACACACATGTATACACATACACATTCATACATACATGCACACAAGCACATGTTCACACACACACACACACACACACACACGCACACAGTGTTTTAGATCCTGTAACTTTCTGGATTTTGGAGCTCTTGTCTCCTTGAGTTAGCTTTGGAATGGAACCAAACTGAACAAGAAACTCATTCATATTTCTCTGTACGCCATACCCATGGCCTAAAGACCATTCACACCATATTTTTAATGGGCCTCTGTTTTCACTGCACCTGTCACGCAAGGCCAGGTGCGAACCTTTCTGTTTTGTGCTACCATGTTTGTGCACATTTCTCGGGCCTTTTGGATTTTGATCTGGGAATTCAGGACATTCAGCCTGTACCTTTCCCTTTGGAAGCACCATGTGAAAGGAGACATCAAAACCTCGGTAAAACCTGGAGGTCTGCCATCCCTCTGCCCAGACAATGCCTACCTCCAGTGTCTCCAGCAGCACCCTGTGACTGTCTGGTCAATTGCGGGGAACCTGGGCTCCCCTCTGGAGACTACAGACCCCACACCAACAGTCCGAGGTGTTACATCATCGTCACCAGTCAACACCAATGCCTGCCTTCAGCCCCAACAGAAAACTTACCTGCTGGAGATGGGGACATGACTCAGTGGACAAAATGCTTGCTGCACAAGCATAGAGACCTGACTTCAGAGCCACAGCACCCACATAAAAGCCACCTATGATGGTATGCAGTGTAACCCCAATACTGGGAAAACACGATAAACAGATTCCCAAGACCCACAAGCTAGCTGAATCAGCAAGCTCTATTTGGGTGAAGGACTATTTAATAAATAAATTAATAAATTAATGGGCTCCACATGTGAACACAGAGGAAAGTGTACACACACACACACAGAGAAAGAGAAAGAGAGAGGGGGGGGGAGAGAGAGAGAGAGGGAGGGAGAGAGAGAGAGAGAGAGACGGACTGCCCACAATATATACTCCCTACATGTGGGCACACAGGCTAACAGCTCTCAAACACAACCTCCCCATACCATACAAATGGTAAAGGTCTTTACAGGCCTGACATGGCTGCCCATGTGGGCAGTACTGCGAGAGCTACAGAACATGGTGTAATGGGGGACGTGTCTACAGCACTTATATCTAATGTTACATAGACTGAAGACATCTTGTTCCTTCTGAAGGAGTGACCCACGTCTCACAGACTGAGGTACCGTGACCAGCATATAGAGATATGCAGACTCAGGTGATGATTATAATTATTTATTACAAATAAATGTATAGAGTTTCACATCTCTCAAAAATGGTTCCTGGGTTTTTACGGATGTGCAGGTTCTGAACGTGAAAGAAAGGGCTGTGTGCTTACGTAGCTTGTCCATGCAGAGCTTATGTCACTAAACACTTTAGAAAATAGAATGGTCTCCTTCTGAACAAATCTGTTTAGTGTTGGGATTAGTAAAAGTGTATGAAACGGGTTGGTAGAAGTTAGGAAGTGCTTTACTGATGAGATCTGCTAGAGTGTGAATCTAGAGGTGACTCAGCCATGTGTGTCAGGAGGAGGTGACCCGGTCAGTTACAATCTCTATTTGGCTGACAGCAAGCACCATAGGTGGCTTCCTGTCCAGCAGAGACCCTAGCCTGCTTCCAAGAACTGTTTGACTCCAAGAAATGAAAATGTCATTTCCGGCTCAAGATTGGGAAACATGGCAGCCACTTCCGGCTCCACACTGGGAAGCATGGCGGCCCCTCCCATGGGCAACATCATCCTAACGTGTTTGATGGTGGACGACTGGGTGAGGATGTAGGGCAGGTCCAGCCTCCAGGCAGACCTCATCCCGTGACGACAGACTCTATGAACGAAAACTTCCCAAAATGAAACTGGATGTGCGGTTGAATGTTGGCACCATCTGCCTGCGTGGAAACCTCGTCAAGTGACGCTCTTCACCGGGGGGCAGTCCCTGCCGCCCTTCCTGCTGCCTTCACTCAAACATTTCATAATGACGCGTCTGTCTCACTCTGGGCACCATGTCGATGAGGAGCCTGCAGAAACAGAGAGAACGGATCACCTCAGCACCAGGATTGCTTGGGAAAACTGAGCTCTGTGTGTGTGTGTGTGTGTGTGTGTGTGTGTGTGTGTGTGTGTGTGTGTGTGTGTGTGTGTACTTTCTCATGTTTGCAGATGCAGGTCTGTAGGTGGGAGGGGGGACACACATGTAAGTATGTGACCCTGTGGAAACCAGATAACTGTACCCCTCTTTCCTTGGGGGGAGTTATCCACCTTGATTTTCTGTGACAGGGTCTCTCGGTTACACCAGGAACTCACCAAATAGGCTAGGCAGGCTGGCCATACCAAATTACGTACCAAAACTGGCTGGCCAGCATGCCCCAGGGGCTTCCTGTCTCTGCCTCTCCAGCCCTGGAATTACATGTGCGAGCTACTACACCTGGCTTTTTTTTCCTTTTTAATGTGGATTACAGGGATCAAACTCAAATAACTGTTCTTTCCCACCTAAGCTACCCCCAAGTCTTAGCTGTGACTTTTTCTGCCCACGAACCACACCCCTGTCCCTTCATGAAGCATACACCTCAATGGCTTCCTATATGTACGTGAAGCTGTGTGGTCATCCACACTGTCTCAATTCCAGAATATTCTTATCATCCCCCCATGCGCACTAATAGACACACCCATTTTTCTTCCACACCTTTTCCCAGACAACCAAAGGTCTACTTTGAGACATTATGAGTGTATCCTGGAAATTTCATAGAAAAATGCATATAGCATTTTGAATAAGAACATTATTCATTTGGCACATTAGAAACCCACCCACATCGTAAGGTATATTGACACTTCATTCATTTGGATGAATAATAGTCCACTGAATGGATATGCCATATCTATCCCTTTCTCAGCCAATGGTGAGGGGGCGTGGTTTTAGTCCTGTGTATATATGAACAGAGCTGCTGTGAGGATCCACACAGAACTTTTGACATTTCCGTCTGAAATCACTGGGCCAAACAGTAACTGCGTGCTTAACATTGAGCAGCTGCTAAGTCCTTTTCCAAATCAGCACCACTGTACGCATCCCCCGCAAACATATCCGAGGCTCACGGTTCTTGCCAACACTTGTAACTGTCTCTGAGTTTGAGGACAATACCCTAGTGGAAACCAGGAAGCACTAAACTTTTAAAAGCACAGCACCTTGACAGGAATGGTGCTCTCAAAGGACAAATCCAGCCTAAGGGCCATATCCAGGGACCGCCAGTGTGCTATTTCTTCGGTAAGTGAACACCATGCCAAGATAGCTTTGCCCTCACTCCAGGGTAGGCCTTTGCATGGAGTAGGGTCATTTCACATTGATTGATTGATTGATTGATTGATTGATTGATTATATAACATACCACAGTACAACTATGGAGGTCAGTTCTCTCCTACCTTCAACCATATGGTTCCTGAGGATTAACCCCAGGTTACCAGGTTTGGCCGAAAGCACCATTACCCACTGAGCCATCTCACAGGCCCCAGGAGTGGTTCCTTTTGTAAATGTCTAGTGTTGCCTCAGCCTGGGCCTCCTCTGATTCCAAACAGTACACAAAGGCATCAGATGGCAAGAAGGATGCTCAGATGACACTCAGCTGGACATCGCAAAGACATGCATTATAGCACTCTACAGATGAAGGCAGGAGGATCAGAGGTTCAAATTCAGCCTTGGCTACATAGTGAGTTTGAGGCCAGCCTGGGCTACCTGACATCCTGTCTTAGTAGAGCAGCAGCAGCAGCAGCAGCAGCAGCAGCAGCAGCAGCAGCAGGAGGAGGAGGAGGAGGAGGAGGAGGAGGAGGAGGAGGAGGAGGAGGAGGAGGAAGAAGAAGAAGAAGAAGAAGAAGAAGAAGAAGAAGAAGAAGAAGAAGAAGAAGAAGAAGAAGAAGAAGAAGAAAAAGAAAAGGAGGAGGAGGAGGAGGAGGAGGAGGAGGAGAACTTTGAGCCCACAGTACAGAGGAAAAAAGGGAACTAATTACTGGATAAAAAGAAGGAAGAAGTAAGTGAGTGTCTGGAGTGTAAAAGCCTTAGGTCTCCTCCCAGAAACCCAGCTTCACTTCTAGAAGGACATCCCACAAGGAAGGCTTTGCCCTAGGCACAGCCTTTTCCTATCTCTCAGAAAAGGTCAGTGCTATGCAACGTGTCCTCTGAGCACAACAACCGACACCTTGGCCAAGGTGGCTCCATGACCCATAGGCGTCCCTCCAGGCTGGTCTGCTGGCGTTCCCTCTGAGAAGGATGGGGTAGGGATGGACCATCAGACTCTCCTGAGATACCAGCCACACACTACCCCACCCCACACTCCAACCAGCTGCAGCTAACTATGCCCCAGCAGGTCCTGTGGCCTCAGGAGCTGCTAGAGTACATAGAGTGTGGGAGACTAACCACCAACTGTCCCGTAGATACAGCCATGAGGAAGCTGTCATCTACAGCAGGGTAAGGCATTTTGATGAGGAGGCCATGCGTGGTGTGTGGGTCACCCCCTGAGCCAGTTAGTTGGTCGGATGTTTTGTTTTGTCAACTTGACACAAACTGGGGTCGTCTGAGAAGAGGTCTTCGGATTAGCCTGTAGGTAAGTGTGGGGGGGGGGGGTCGTTTCTAGATTCATGATTGATGTGGGATGGCCCAGCCCACTGTAGGCATGCTATCCATCCTCAGAAGGTGGTTTGGGGATGTATAAGACAGCAGGATAAGCAGGCCATGAGGAGCAAGCCAGTAAGCAGCACCCTCCATGGCCTCTGCTTCAGTCCCTGCCTCCAGGTTCCTGCTTTGAGTTCCTGCCCTGGTCACCTTCATTGATGGACAGTGACAGAGATGTGCGAGATTCAATAAACCTTTTGGTCCTGTTGTCTATTACAACAACCAAAAGCCAACCACACCCCTGTACATAGCCCTCCATCCACCCTCTGTAAATAAGCCCAATACCGTGCACCACGCAGGACAGGGGTGGGCTCGTTACTATGTTCTTTAGTGCCCTACTGGGGTAAAGACATGTTTGCTCACATTTCCCCAAGAAACACAAACGTCGTACTCATGTTCCTGGGACATAAAGGAGTAAGATGTGAAACCCTGCTTTCATTTCTCGACTGGAAACAGGGTGAGAAGAAATGGGGTTTTCAGACCGTCCCTGCACCCTTGGTGATCCAAGACTAAGAAAAAGAGTCATACTTGACCCCGTAGGCAAAGATGGTGAGACCGATCAGGACACCGATGCTGCCGTCCAGGTACCAGACTGCTGCGTTGTGTTTGAACACTTCCGCACTTAGAAGGATAGAGAAGCCCATCACTCCCCCAACAAGGGAGTTGAACCCTGCAAAACAAGAAGAGGAATGGCACAGTGATCTGAGGCAGGCATTTCATTGTCTGTACTGTGAGGTCTACAGACCACAGACAAGTACACTCGGCCTTCATTCTGTGGAAGGAATGTGTGCATGCACACATGCACACGCACACGCACACACACACACACACACAGAGAGAGAGAGAGAGAGAGAGATAGAGAGAGAGAGAGAGAGAGAGAGAGAGTTATTGATCTGTTCATTGAGTTAACCCTCAATCTAAATACCATTCAAACACCTGGCTCAGGAGGAATTTGAGTTCAGTGTCCTTAGTGTAGGGAAACTCCCACCCACTACACCCAGAGAGCAACAAAAATGAAGGAAAACCAGAGCCCAAGGGAAAAACTAAATGGAATGGCCCAGCTGCCTTTGCTTCCTCTGCCTGTAGTCTTCCTGCTAGAGATGAGACAGAAGGCAGACCCCCATCTCCAGAGAAAGGCTGTGCACCTACTTACTCCTCAGACCGCAGGTTCTCTGAATGAATTGACTTAAAGATTTATTTCTATGGGCTAGGGACATAGCTCAGATGGTCCTCATTCCCAGTATTGATGCTAAACCAGACTTGGCGGCATGGGTCTGTGAGTCTGTGGTCTTGGCATTTCTATAGCAAGAGGGAACGTGGAAACAGATAATCCCTTGAGCCTCTACCACACCTGTCTCCTCATCCTCACAGTGTTTCTCTCCACAGCTCTATTCTCTCTAGCATAGATTTCTGTTACTTTTATTTTACCATCTCTCTTCTACGAGAAACCTAAGCTGGGGAAAGAAGCATTGTTCCTTTCCTTGCTGTCTCCCACGTCCACGAACAGTGTGCTAATATCCTTGGAGTAACTAATCAATTATCGCAGAAGGTGGAGGAGGGATGGGGGCGTGAGGTGTGACCTTAGCTGGTCCTAGAGAGGTGGCCCCTCCTTGCTGCCGGGCTCTGAAAAGGTGAGGAGCAGAAGTTCCACATTTAGCCACTAGATGTCCACATAGTTCCACTGAGCCAGCCCTCAACCGGTCAGCACCACGGACAGCCCTGTGCTGCCGCCAACTCACTGCCTTAGCCTAACCCTTACTGGAGGTGACCTTGGCTTCCCTTGCCTTTCCTGGCTCCTGATGTCTTCTCTTTGACAAACGCAGGGACTAGAGACTATTTCCAGTCTTCCCTGCCACTTCCCTCAGTGCGGTGTGTGTGTGTGTGTGTGTGTGTGTGTGTGTGTGTGTGTGTGTGTGTGTGTACGCACGTGTGTGCATGTGTGCTCATGTCAGACAGACAGATAGACACAAAAAGAGACAGATGGGTGGAGAAACAGAGAGACAAAGAGAAACAGAAAGGCAGAGTCAGACAGACAGACAGGCAGGCAGGCAGGCAAGAGAAAAGGTCGCCCTCAGCCGTCATTTGTATATCACATTCTACCTTGTTTTCCAAGTCCAGGTCACTGAACCTGAGTTTGGCTGGCCTGAAGCTCATCCACCTCTGCCTATACTGGCATCACAGGGTTGTATCACTGCTATGTCAAGGTTTTCTCCAGTTGGATTCTCCAGGTGAATGAAATTCGGGTCCCGAAGGGGCTGGAACCCCACTACACACACATCAGTCTCCAACAGTCACTTACAGATGCAGGCTTGTGCCCTCCCTTCTAACCTGGGGCTGTTCTGAGGGGGGAAAGCCCTGCAGTTGGCTTGATAGCACAGAATGGCTGAAGCTGTGTTGACTGGAGAGGCCACCGGCCTGACTGTAAGGACTATATTGAA
The DNA here is from genome assembly GCF_011064425.1 of Rattus rattus. Lineage (NCBI taxonomy): Eukaryota > Metazoa > Chordata > Mammalia > Rodentia > Muridae > Rattus > Rattus rattus. The sequence continues at coordinate 8,244,332 of NC_046163.1, read as the reverse complement.
ATCTGTGTAATTAATGTAATTAAATCCATGTAGACCATTCTGATAAGGGTTCTCATAGAGGTTCTGGGTGTTTTTAAGTTGTATGGGAATGAGAGCCATCCAGTGAGGGTTCCCTGGCTCCTGCAGCCTGTCAGCCTCTACTTGAAACTCGAAACACCAGGGCCACCTCTCACATACTTCTGCCTTACTTTCTAGTCACTCGTTCCTCAGGGCTACTTCACTTTATCCTTATACCCCAGGCTGTTCTCACACTCTTGTACCCCAGGCTGTCCTCACACTCTTGTACCCCAGGCTGTCCTCACACCCTTGTACCCCAGGCTGTCCTCACACTCTTGTACCCCAGGCTGTCCTCACACTCTTGTACCCCAGGCTGTCCTCACACTCTTGTACCCCAGGCTGTCCTCATACTCTTGTACCCCAGGCTGTCCTCATACCCTTGTACCCCAGGCTGTCCTCACACTCTTGTACCCCAGGCTGTCCTTGTACTCTTGTACCCCAGGCTGTCCTTCTACTCTTGTACCCCAGGCTGTCCTCATACTCTTGTACCCCAGGCTGTCCTCATACTCTTGTAGCCCAGGCTGTCCTTGTACTCACCCAGGATGACTTTGAACTCATCCTCTGTACTCCTTCAGAGTACTGGGATTCTAGATGAGCGCTACCATGCCCAATTTTCTAAGTACCCAGATCTTCACTCACTTAGGCAAGCATTCTCCCAACAGAGCCACACTTCTGACTCCATCCTGAGGACACACTTGCATAGTCACTGAATATCTAGAGAAATAAACCAACTGGGCCAAGACCAGCTGAGCATCATGAAGATGCCTGGCATCTTTCCATGACCCCACCTCCACCAGCTGCTGCCCTTCTTCCCTGAAGACCTGCTTCTTTGCTGTTAAGACACCTAACCTACACACACACACACACACACACACACACACACACACACACACACACACACACACACACACATCAACCCTACAGGTAAGGGGCTGTTGAGCCTATAGTATAAGAGGTCTCTAGAACGTTGCTTCCTGTCTCTTTTGGGAACAAAGATTCTTGGCTCTGCCTCAGCCAGAGGAACAGCCTGCAGGGCATGCATCAAAATGAAGCAAGACAGAAATGAAGGGAAACTTTGGGTGGGATGAGAAGAGAAGAAACCCCTCTCCCCAGGCATCTGGTTAAAGCTTCCTAATGGTGCAACCCTTCCTCATGCTGTGGACCCCCAACCATAAAATTATTTTTGCTGCTACTTCATCACTGTGATTTAATTACTGTTATGAACCATAACATAAATATCTCATATGCAGGATAACGAATATGTGACCCATGTCGGGTCGTGGCCCACAGGTTAAGGACCACTGGGCTAAAGCCTTTCACCAGCAGAGAAGCAAGAATCCCAGTATAATTAACAAGTTCTCTCCCTTCCTAACTATGCCTGGAATTTTCTAGGTCTCTCACCAGACATCCCATTATCAGGGAAAGGACACATGCAACACACTGAGATACTCAGCACAGTAATGGGGGTGCCAGAGGTCCAGTGAAGCCTAAACCCAGATCTGAGTATCGAACAGCTCTGAGGTTAAGGGGAACCACTCCTACCAGCACAAAGCACATCAGTCCAGGGAGATGAGGTCATGCCTTGTGGTGGTCCTTGTCAACTTGACACAGTATAGCATCAGTGGGCAAGGGGGTCTCAATGAGGGATGGTCTGGATCAGGTTGCCCTGTGGGATTGTGGAGAATTGTTCCTATTGACTTAGCTCTTGTGGGAAGAATGCCTGAAAGGGAATGGCACCACTCCCTGGATTGGGCACGGAGCTGCAGAGGGTAGAGAAAGCTAGCTCATCTCTAACGAGCATGCGTGCATTCATTCTCTCTGCCCTTGGCTATACATGTGTAGTGGTCTTGGCTTCCTTGACCGGAGCATAAGCCAAATGAACTCTTTCTCCCCCTAAGTTGGCTTTTATCTGGACATTTTATCACAAACATCGTCTTCACGATCATGGGCGGGTCTGGGGGACTGTGGACTCCACAGTCAGGCTTCAGGCTTCCTCACAGCGGAGGTGGGGAGAGCAGAAGGCATACAGACACCAGATCTCTGCAAGCCAGTAGAGCTTGGGAGACTGACGGGCCCATCTTGGCAATGAATGACTGTGGAACTTCGTGTACTGCCCTTACCCCAGGAGCCCAGCATACAGTTTTGACTACACTGGGGCACCTGCCCCCGGCACCGGGTGGTGAAACCTGGATGAGGGAGGCACAGAACCCGTATCTTAGAGACAGCAAGGTCCCACCAGGCTCTGTGTTCGTCTGATTTAAGAACCTGGGCCACAGCCATGTCCCCCAGAGACTCAGTCTCAACCTCCAATCCATTTTGTCTGGTATTTTATTTGGCTCTTGAGGCAGGGTCTCATGTAGCCTGCACCCACCTGGAACTTAACTATGAAACCAAGGACAACCTTGAACCCCCTCCTGCCTCACCTCCGTAGTGCTGGGATGTCAAGTGTGCACCACTACACCCGCATGATGCCCTACTGAGCCTCAACGCCCAAGACTTGTACATACTAGACAAGCACTATACACTGGGTTATGCTCCCAGCTCTGTCTCTTTCCTTAATAAAATACAAGAACAAACCTGTAATCCCAACGCACAGGTATCTAAGACAGGAGAAGAGAAAGTGCAGGGTTAGCCTGAGCTACATGCAAGACTTTGGGTCTCAGGAAACCAAAAGGAACCCGGACATTTCTGCTCTGTTTTATTTCGCTTAACTCAGGGTGGTGGACACCAGCTCCGAGTATCATGAAGTAAGCAGTTTGGGGAATAGGAGTGGGGACAGGTGGATCCCCTCGCTGTTGAGTTCATCTGCAAGACTTCAGCATCTAACAGCATCCAGGCGGGGCCTTTCCTGTCTCCGAGCTCAGCTCAAACAATGTATGCCTGAACCACTCACCATCCGTGATGAGAGCTCTGCTTGTCAGGACCTTCCCCAGCATGAACTTCAACACAGCCAGGACGCTGCAAAGGATCCCACTTAAAATGGAGACGCTGAACAGGAAATCGTCCTAGAAGAGAACAGTCCAGATTTTGACACGTTATCTCTTGCTAGAACAAGCACCTCGAGACCCTGAGTCGTAACCAACAGCTTTGGGCACGGTGCACATAACCAGTCAGGCAAGCTGCCACCAGGTGGCAGTATAGTGCAAGCGTTAGCCTCTGTTACTGGAGTTAAGAAAAGATTATTAAAAGCAGCCAGAGTAATATTTACAAAGCCATTATGTTTTCCCTCCCTTCTTACTATTCCACTAAAACACACAGCAATCATTGATTGTCAACAGGGTTGGTCATAGTGCCAAGAACGATGTCTAGGTAGGATTCTACAGATAATTCACAAAGCAGCCAATTGAGAATTGTAGGGCCACATCGCTGCCCAAGAATCCTTTCCCACAGAACCAACTGGATTAGCCACAGGATCATTTATAGCCAGAGATACTTAAAATCCTGTGGGCTTTTTTTTTTCATTCACACAATTGAGATTTCAAAGATAGTCTTCAAGGTGAGAAAAAATGGTGCCTAAAAATAGTTCACTGTTGACGTGATTTTAACACTGCCTGTAGGTGATGCATTAACGTTTGCAAGCAAATGGGTGAGTCACTTGTGCAAAGCTGGTGTCTTCATTGCTATCTCCTGACATCAGGCCCCTTGAGATCTCTTTTGTGCTCCCACGCGCTGCTCCCCTGAGACACAGCCTCCAGGTTCTCCCGAATTAAAATGCACTTGCCAGCAGAAATCCAACGCGGTAGCAGATATCCGCAGAGAAATAAGATCTTCTCAAAGCATTTTATTAATAAATTTGCTATCCCAGTGACAGACGCAGGGACAAAGGAGACAGCTTGGTTTTCCAGACCTACGACTGAACTAAACCGTTTAGAAAATCACCTCTCTGGACTGGGGGTTTCTGTACAATGTTAGAGCATTGCTTCCACACCCACTAATGGCAGGGGTGGCTCTGAGAGCGTGTGCTCACAAATTCCCATCCACTCTTTTATGCAGAAGGGTCAATGAGACCCAGGCCGCCAGCTCTCCTTGAACCTGAGCTGAACCTGGAGCCTCAAAACTGGCAGATAAAACATAGGAAAAGGGAAACTGAGGCCGCTGACATTGTTCAAGGTGATGCTGCTTGCTGCTAGGCCTGCTGATGTGAGCTCAATCCTGGGAACCGACTACCACAAGCTGTCCTTGGCCATTCCACCCACACTGCAGTGAGTGTACATGCATACTAGAGTGCACGCACACACACACACACACACACACACACACACAAATTAAAATGTAATGAAAAATTAAATAGGGAAATGGTAACATCACAGGGTTTAAACCCACCAAACACCACCCGTCCAAGTCATCAAAGTTAACGTCGCCACCGTCAGCTGTGCTGATACCATTCATCCTGTGAGGGGATGGGACTATGTCTCTATTGTGACTCACCCCCCAAATAATCCATGGCCCCCATTTAATGGGAGGACTATAAAACAAGCCCAGACTAAACTACAGCTTACAAGACACCTGACCTTCATTCTGCGTGTGTGTCAAGGTCTCTAGAGGCACGCACGAGTGTATCTGGAACCTGTCACCACTTGAACACTCGGGAGGTGAGATACTTAAATTCAGTATGGCACTCAGAGTTGGGAGTAGGTTCAGGAACAGAGAGCATCAGTGAGAAACACGGGCGATCAAAATTGAGTCCATTTGCTTTGTCTATAGTGTCATGACACCATCATGGGGATGCACACAGTGGGACTGTGAGATAGTATGGGGGAACTTGGTGCAGAAACTGTCACCCTCTGCACATAGTCAGACTCTCCGTGACTCTCAAGCATGGTAGGGGGCTGGGGAGGTGGCTCAGCTGGTGAGGTGTTAACCTCTCAAGTGTGAGGGCCTGAGCTTAATCTTCGGACCCAACATAAAAAAGGCTGGATGTGCTGTAGTCCAGTGCTGGGAGGTGGAGGCTGACCCACCAACCCGCCTCTCTCCAGGGATCTCCTGGGGCTCCCTGGCCAGCCAGACCACACTAACCAAAGACCCAGACCAATGAAAGATGGCTCCTGAGAAGTGAAATCTCTGGTCTACACACACACACACACACACAGAGAGAGAGAGAGAGAGAGAGAGAGAGAGAGAGAGAGAGAGAGAGAGAGAGAGAGAGAATATCATGCATGTACAGCTGCACTCATATGAACGCATATAAACCCACATAAGAATATACCAAAATCACATACACTGACCTAAAACATTTTCAACTTTGTAAATGTTTTCAAGCAATCAACTATACAGAATTGTCAGCTCTCGATGGTTGCCCACACCAGGACACAGAGAAGTCAGCCATTGGTGAACCAAGAAGCTGATCCTCACAAGACACCAAAGATTTTGGTCCCTTTTCTTGCCTTTCTGACTCCAGAAGAATGAAGCTCCATTGTTGCTAAGCACGCTAAGATGTTTGTTCAAAAGCTTGACTCCTTAGTAAGGGTCCACCCGGCACTCTCAGGAGCTTTGAGCTCCTGCATGGGATTGGGCTCATCAACGTTGTCAGGGAGAGAGGAGTCTAATCATGGGAGATTCTCATGAACACACCTAGAGTCTAACATAATCTAAACAATCCTTAACAGTTATGCAAGGCAGCTTGTGTCCAATATGATTCTATGTACCGTCACGGTGACAATCAATATGAGCCACCACATACAGGAGTAGTGACCCTCTTAGCAAGAGATCTCAGAAAAACCCCTTGTGTGAAGACAGAGCAAGAAGCCATCTATTTTCTGGTCGTGACTTTGGCCTTCCCCACCTACAGAACTATAAAAAAACAAGAATTGTTTGTAGATTGGGAGCCTAGTCCATGGAATTCTGTGGGTACGGCTCAGATGGTCGAAGACAGTGTCTGTCCCCTTCAGCCGTTCATTGTGTTGGTTTCGGTTTGGTTCATTCCATGTATATAGGTATTTTCTCTGCATGTGGATCTATGTACCATGTGTATGCTGAGTCCTTCCCCCAGAACTGGAGTTGTAAGTCACTATATGGGTACTAGGGGACTGAATGCAGGTCCTGTGGAATTTCTCCAGCCTCTCTGCTGATTCATTTTTATTGTCAACGTGATGCAACCTGGAGTTGCAAGGAAGAGAGACACTGCAACTGAGAAACTGCCCGGATGAGACATGTGTGTGTCCATCTGTCTGTCTGTAGATGGAGGAGGAGAGAGAGAAAGGAGGAGAGGGGAGGAGGGAGGGGGAGGAGGGAGGGAGGAGGGAGGGAGGGAGGGAGAAAGGGGCCTTCTTCCATGGTTCCTGCTTTGAGTTCCTCCCTTAATTTCGCTCAAGCATGGATGTGACGTGGCCCAGAAGTGTGAGCTGGAGACCCTCTCCTCCCCTAAGTTGCTTTTGGTCACAGTGTTTTATCTCAGTGACAGAAATTAAGCTAGGACAGTGCCCGACCCTCGCTGAAGGACATCTTAGAAACCTCATCAGCTCTCAAATGCCTCTTGCCTTCCAAATCGCATATTCCAGGAGCTGTTGATGAGTGCGTGTGAGTGGCGTGTCTCTGTGAAGAGCTAATACTTGACAGACTCTAATTTTCCAACTTCATTGGTCCCAAAGCACGAAAAACAACACTTTCCTTGGGTGGATAAACATCTGGTAGAGGAATCCAAGAACCTGGCAAGTCCAGTGCTCTACAGTTTTGGCTGGGTAGGGGCTCGGTCTGCAATGTCTCCACCTTGCAAGCCCAAGGCCCTGATTTGCATCCCCAGAACCCACATGAGAAAGCATTTCGATGTGTGCTTGGAATCCCAGTGCTGAAGAGATAGACACAGGGGGGTCCTGGGCTCTCACTGGCCAATCAGCCTAGCCTAACAGGTGAGTTGCAGGTTCAGCGAGAGACACAGTCTCAAAAAGAGGTAGCTGAGGGGGTTTGCGACCCCATAGGAAGAACAACAATTTCAACCAACCAGACCCCACAGAGCTCCCAGGGACTAAACCACCAACCAAAGAGTACACGTGGAGCTACCTGTGTCTCCAGCCACATGTGTAGCAGAGGATGGGCCTTGTTGGGCATCAGTGGGAGGAGAGGCTCTTGGTTCTGTGAAGGCTTGATGCCCCAGTGTAGGGGAATGCCAGGGTGGGGAGGTGGGTGAGTGGGGAAGCACCCTCATGGAGGCATGGGTTGGGAGGATGGGATGGGAGTTTCCTATGCTTGGGATCAAAGGCGTGCACCATCACTGCCCAACTGTTTCGGGGTTTTGCTGTCACTGTAAAGACAGGGACTGCAGCAGTCTAAGTGGAAATATCCTCACAGGGTCATGTGTCTGAACGCTCTGGTCCCTAGCTGGTGATTCTGTTTGGGAGGTTGTGGAATCTTTGCCATGGATCCTTACTGGAAGAAATGGATGACCAGAAGGAGGCATTTAGGTTTTATGGCCCTACTTTCTGTCTGCCCTCTGCTTCCTGGCTGCAGACACAGTGGGACAGGCTGGCCATCTCACACTCCTGCCACTGTGCCTTTGACATTGTGATGGTCTGTATCCCTTCAAACTGTGGGCCCAAATAAACAGCTCCCTTGAGCCATTTCTTATCAGGTGCTTTGTCACAACAAGAAAATAACCAATATAGGGTCTCACAGTGTAGCCCAGGCTGGCCCAGAAGTCATAATATAGCCCAGGCTAGATGGCAACTCACAATGTAGCCCAGGCTGGCCTGGAACTCACACCATAGCCCAGGCTGCCTGGAGTTCACAGTGTAGCCCAGGATGGCTAGGAACTCACAAGGATCTCTCAGCTTGAATTTAAAATGAGTGCGACTGCAAGCCCAGCTCCTCAAGCACCTAACTTCAATCCCCACCTCTAATGGGCTATTCTTATCGGTCGTTACATCACAGAGTAGCGCTGAACACATGCCCCTCCTCACACGCCGCCCCTCACTGGTTTTACCGGATAGCACTTCTTAGGAACAAGTGGACTTTTCCCTTTGAACCTGACTTACAGCAGTGAGTTCCTTGGGAGTGTAGTAGACAGGGATGGCTGCAGATCATGGCCAGGAAAATGGCCAAAAGAGAATTAACCAGACAGGACCTGTGACTTAGAACTCAGCAAGTCACAGGTCTAAGATATCATGATTGATAATGTCCTGCCTTCCGAATGTACCTGGTGACTAAGGTTTTCAAGCATTATTACTCTTTTATTTTATTTTATTTTATTTTATTTTTCTGAGACAGGGTTCATTAGCCCAGGCTAGCCACAAACTAGCCCTTGAACTCTAATCTTTTGGCTTCCATCTCTGGGGTTGTGTGTGCCAGGATTGTCAATAGGTGTCATCCTGTATGTTTTCTTATTGAGGTATAACAAATGCACACATAATACAAAGATTGCAGGGCTTGTAATTGGCGCTTGCTGCCACACCTGACCCTCTCTGCGCTCCATCCTGGGCCCCATGAGAGAAGGAGAGAACTGACTCCTGTAAGCTATCCTCTGATCTCCATACTCTCACGACCGCACATGCCCCACCCACACTAAATACATTAAGATATAATAAAACATTTTAATACAGATATTAGAGATTGAATCTAATGTGCCGGTAGTAAAACATAAATAAACCAACCAAAACACCCAGCAAAGTTCCCTCATGCCCTCCCTCAATCCCCCACAAGTGCTTTATGATTTATATTAATTTCTCCTGTCCTTGCATTTTATACAGTTGGCCACACAGTGCGCATGTTTCCATCAGAATTCTCTTGTCATGTTTATGAGGCTCATGCCTGTCGCTGTGAGCTTCAGCACTTTCTCCTGTGTGGCCCTGATACTTATTCTACTGGTCTCGGCTCTTCCCCAAAAAGGGTTGGGGTTTTTGTTTTGGATTTGCTTTTGCTTTTCTTGGAATTACAGCTATGCTACTTGTGCTTAAAGCACTTTTTCCCCATTTAGGTTCCGAGTGGAGAAATTGTTACTCCAAGGAGCTAACAAACAGGAGGGCAGCTGAGAGGGTCTATGTTGGGGTTCTCTAGAGGAAGGGTAATGATCACACGCACACACACATGAACATGCAAGCACACACACATACATGCACACACATACACACACATGTACACACATACACATGCACACACACATGAACACGCAAGCACACACATGCAAGCACACACACGCAAGCACACACAGACGGACACAGGCATGCACACCCACATGCGCACACACATGCACACACACATGAACACGCAAGCACACACGTGTACACACATACACATGCACACACACATGAACACATAAGCACACACGCCCAAGCACATACAGATGCACACACATGCACACCCACATGCACACACACACACACACACACACACACACACACACACACACACCGTTGATTAATCAGATTGGTAGTGGCCAGTCCAGTGGTGACCATCTGCACCTCTGTAAGCTGAGAGCCCAGTAGCTGCGCAGTCCATGAGGCTGAGTGTCTCAGCCATCCCTGTCTCGTGCTGAAAGAGCGTGGAGGCCCCCCTGAAGAGCTGCTGGTCTTCCAGTCTACAGTGGAAAGCTGAAGAAGGTGGGTCCCTGGCGGGAAGGAAGAGGATCAGGAGTCTGGTCGGGCAGATTCATTTGACAGCAACAGCGGAGGCCAGGAGTGAGACAGGGTCCCTTGTCTCAGTTAGCCCGTCCTAGAAATTCCCTCACAGACCCACCCAAAGGTCAATTCCAGATACAACCAATCTGGCAATCAAGATTTTTCCCTCGCAAGGTCTAACGATGTCCCCATGTTTAGAAGACCAGGAGCAAAGGTCAGAGAGAAAAGAGCAGAGGTGGAGGCTTGGCTGTGCCACGTCCGTTGGGAGCTACAATGGGCTCTTAGAAAGACAGCCCAGTCGCAGAGTGAGATCCTGGCCATTAGGATGTCTCCATGACTGTGCCCCTTCCAGCTTGCTGGCTAATACGGAACATCACCCTCTCTCACCACCCCACTCACCCAAGATCCCGCCCATCTCACCACCCCACTCACCCAAGATCCCGCCCATCAACACAGGGTAAGGACATCTGATTGCTTCTTCTCCATGACTCTGGTCCGTTCATATATTTCCATATGTTGTCAAACATGCCAACCTTTTGACATTGTAACACTACCTGTCATCTATAAAGTCCAAGCTGGAAAACCACACAACTGGTTTAAGAAAGAAAGAAAGAAAGAAAGGAAGGAAGGAAGGAAGGAAGGAAGGAAGGAAGGAAGGAAGGAAGGAAGAGGGGAGGGAGGGAAGGAAGGAAGGAGAGAGAGAGAAATGTTTTAAGCGGTGAAGAGTTTTATGCAGGGACATTCACCCCCTGTGGCACAGGCATCCCAAGCAGTCATCTGCTGGCAGCCGTGTCTAACACCGCACTGCTGAGTCTCTGCCGTCCCAGGCACCACTCCCGGTTTCCCCAGACCGCTGCATCTCTGAGCCTTTGTATCCATGCCGTTGCTCACAGGAAAACCTCGTGTCAAAACGAAATTATTTCAATAGCGTGAGTCAGTTGTCACCTCCTAGGCAGAGCTTATACTTTATAGGATGTGACAATAACAGTTGCAACGCTGGGACAGGGTGAACTATATAGCCAGTGACATCAGATGGAGGCCGGATCTGCCAAGCCAACCCATCCTTCCCCAGGTGACCCCTGCTGTCCTGTTCATAGGATATGAGGTAGTGAGAGAGGACTCGTGAGGCTCGCTTGCTTATGTCTGCAAAAAGGCGTCCTTCGCCTTCCTAATGAGGACAGATTTCAAACCGTTCTGACACCGCCTGTGTCAGAGTGCCACCAGGGCGACGCTCGTGCCGGCTGAATAATACATGAGGATCGATTTATGGCCCCAGGTGAAATTAAAACAGTCACTCTCATCTTCAGAACTTTTCGTCACTGCCCTCCCCCGCCCCCTCAGATGTGTGGAAATCTCACCAGGCACAAGCCTCATTTTCCCCCCAGTGATTAAATTATATTGACAAATCACCCTGTGCTCCCATCCGAAGGCTTGGGGATTTGTAAGTTAGCGTCAGACCATTCGGAAGTCAGGATGTGGAACACCGATGCCCGTATCTGTGGGTGAGGAATAGGGAACACTGGGGCTTACTAGTCGCTTAAAACAGACTGGGCCATGCCGGCCCCGACATTTTCTAGACAGGCTGATAGGTCCTGCTGAGTATAACGAGGACAGTTGGTGCCAGCTTCCTGGGGTCCATGGAACTGAGATGGACAGCAGGGTCACAGGAAGCCTCAGCGAGCCACAGGCTGGCCAGCAAAGGTGCTATGATTGCCCCAGGGTCCAGTAGGCCATTTGAGAGCCCGGGCTGACATTCCCTGGTGCTTCCTGGCTTCTGTTCAACGGGGCATCGGACACATTGCGGTTTTCTCCCATGAGAATGGGAATCTCTGGAACCAAAGACTCCAGTCCCAAATCGTTGCCATGGATGCAGAGGCCAGCCACCAGGCTGAGTTCATGCCTTCCTTCCCTGGTGACTCCCTGCCCACACCCTCCTCCCCTGAAGATCGATTAAAGGAAGAGGCTCCTCTGGGTTCCTAAAACAGCATGACACCACATACCCCGAGACGGCTAATCTGGATTACAACTCCATGGGATTTAGAATCACCTGGGAGACACACCTCTGGATGTGGTTATGAGGGAGCAGCTTCTAGAGCGAGTTAACAAAGATAACCAATTATACTGGCATACAATTAATATATTTTAAAGTTTGCTCTAA